>NC_091117.1:193250187-193556437 GCF_040183065.1 Periplaneta americana | reverse complement strand
TGTGAATGACGAAACAAATTGTGGGCGCAGCGTGCATTCTTACAATCTTTGTGTTAAAAATACTGTCTACTACAGTAGACATCCCTTCCGAACCATGTTGGGGACACAACATCCTGTCCAGGACATGGTGAAAGTTTCCTTCCTTCCAAACATAAATTCTAAAGACACCCTCGTACCGACAAAAGAACAGTAGCGGTCAAAGTCCTCACTTAAACTAAGCTGTTGTCAAGCATTTTATATTACTTCCATTGTGTGAAGTAAAGCCTTCAGTGGAATGAGGAATGGACTTTAGAGTCTGTGCCAAATTATAAAACTCAAACTTCACTGTTATTCACGTATTCAGTAGGTAATCACTACTGACCTCTTTGGTTAGAAAATGATTTAACAGACCTATCGGTAAAGAAGGAAGTAAAATGCATTCCAAATGGTTATTTAAAGTGGAGTTATAAGGAGGCCTGTATTAAATAAATCGAAATATCTTCTTTATTATTGATTTTCATGAAACATATTACATAACAAAAGTTTCTTTAAAAATGATTTCCGATAAGTTTTATTCTATGCAAAATTTTGATAGTACTGATATTTAATGAGATAAATGAGTTTTAAAATAACAATGCGTTTTATTATCGTTATCTAATGGGCTGTAATGAAATTAAAACAATTGACTTCGTCTATAAGGGGCCCTAGACAACAACAATTAATGGATTAATCTTGCACAGGATAGGGACCGATGGCGGGCTTATGTGAGGGCGGCAATGAACCTTCGGGTTCCTTAAAAGCCATTTGTAAGTAAGTAAGTAAGTAAGTAAGTAAGTAAGACAACAACAAACGGAAGCTATTCATTTTTAACACTATTTTATACGAATATAATTGCATGATTGGAATATATAAAATATGTTTATCAATATTAACATAAGAGAAAGTTTCTGTGTTTGTATGAAGAAATCTCAGAAGTTAATTAACCGATTTGTATAATTATTATTTCACCATTGGAAAGTGTAGTTTCTGTAGATGTTATAATGTTATTACAGTAACTTCTGAGTGAATCGAGGACAGGTAATATTAAAATAGATACTTATGCACAGAAAACTTGATAGGCTATTCTGTAGATTCGTTTTCTGCATTTCTTAAAATAATAGTTTATAAAAAAAATGAAAAGTTTTTTTTTTTTTTTTTTTTTTTTTTAATTTTAGAGATATATGAAAATATATCTATTTTTCTATTAGATATTTTGTCATCAAAACGAATCAGAGCACTCAAAAGGAATGCATAAACATCCTGTAAAAATATCACATTTCTATACCTAGTATGTTCAGAGATAACGGGTCATTAATATATGTAGCTGTTTTAACATTAGCAAGATAGGGCTTGACGATTCCTCTTAATCGATAAAACTAACGTCTGCTTCTAAGGAAAATACTATATTTTGGAAAACCCTATATATAATCGTTCCCGGGAATGTGGATTCCATAATGAATCAACTTACACTTTATTTATGATCAAAGTGCTTGCGGACGGTGAAAAGAGAAGAATTGAGAAGTTAGTTGAAATAGTCGTGTAGTCGTGAGACATTTCGGTCGAGTGACTGACTTACAAAGCGAGAATAGACTCCAATCTAATTGTAAATTCCACCCCAAAGCGTGGTTTACGGATGTAACATGACATGATTGCCACATTTCATTTTCAAAGGCCTCCCCTTTCAATATATGTCAGAGGAGGTGATAACCCCGTGAAATGTCAACAAGCAAAGTCTCGTAGCTGATGAAAACCTCCCAGAAACGAACACAGGGGTTTCCTTTGATCATGGAACAACATTTACATAAAGTTTTGTTCCACTTGGCGATACGGATTGGAAGGTGGCTGCATTTACTGCCTAATCCTTTAATAATTCCTCTGTTTAAATATGCAATTAGTAAACTACAATGGATTAAAATATATGAGAACCAGTGGCGGTTTGTAATATAATACATATATGTCTATAGGCCTATGTGCTTACAGTTAACTTATATTTATAAATTTTACATCGTAAAAATGGCCTTCATACCGTTTAGTATAGATTTAACCTAGACAAAAAGAAATAAGTAACGACATATGAGGAAAGGGGTTTCTTTTTGTATGTATGTATGTATGTATGTATGTATGTATGTATGTATGTATGTATGTATGCATGCGTGCGTGTGTGTATGTATGTGTGTATGTATGTATGTATGTGTGTATGTATGTATGTATGTATGTATGTATGTATGTATGTATGTATGTATGTATGTATGTATGTATGTATGTATGTATGTATTTACACTGCCAGTGGGCAAGCACACGGTGGCAGTGGTATACACAATATAAACAATACACAATAAAATGATAAGCAATACACAATACAATTATATATACAATACAATAAGAATACACAATACAATTTAACACAATAATACGATTAATAATAAAACATAAAATAACCTAATTTTACAATACAACCTACATATGTACAGGCCCTACATAAGTTTCAATAGTCTTTCACTTTACTCTCATCTCACTCACTGTAGTGGCACTATGACGCATTTCACTGACACTTTAGTACACATTTCACTGACACTCTATAACACATTTCAACTGACACTATAGAACACATTTCATTGACGCTATAAATTATCACTGATCGGAACTATTCACTGCACTGTAAAACCATAACTTCACTGACTCACCTCGCTTCACTGATACAACAGTTCAAATAAGACAGATAATTACACCCTTATGCAAACTTATAAACAGAACTACATCTAAGCTAAACATTTCTAGTCTAAGGCCCTCTTACACGCTATTTTTTAAATAATTTTGCAATAACATTACTAATAAAACATACATTTGTACACGATCAGCTGTTATTAAAGTCATATAAATAATTAATGCGAGTAATATAGGGTAAAGATTGATAATATTGTGATACTAATAATATTGTGATAGTTCTTTTTGAGAATTTTTACAACAAAATGTTATTGAGCGAGAGAAGGACCGGTTTTGTGCAGAAACTTGTCCACGAACATTCCCTTAATACGTTGACGCAAAAAACAGATCTTCCTTTCGCTCAGTAAAAATTGTAAAAAATTCTCAAAAAGAACTGTCATAATGTTATTAGTATCACAATATTACCAACCTTTACCCTATATTAAATATCTTTCTTGAAATTTTTTTTTCTATTTGGAAGTGAAGTCCATTCTATGTTCTTTGTTATGAGCGGAATTATCGATAACTTTCTTGTTGAATTGGAATTGTTTATGATAAAGTAATTTGCACTGAAAGTAATGCTAATGTCGAAAACGTCTTTTGTTCTAAGATATTTGTCATAAATGCTTCCATCCTTTAAGATGTAGAGAAACAGCACCCAGTCTCTGAAGTCATCATGAGGGTGTTTGAACAGTTTAAAAGCTTTATACTTCCACTGAAAGTATTTTCTAAGTTTGTTTATACCAGGGTTTAAGTTAGAAAATAAATGTCACAAATATGCGCAAATGAACAATTATATTTGTGCAAAATGCGAAAATCTTGTGCAATATTATAGGCTAAATAATTACATAGAAGGAGAAAATTAATAAATTATGCAGAAACAAAAAGTCATGTAATTTGTTTTTTGGATTTTTATTACTTTGAATCCATCTTACCACACTCCAGATAGGCTTATGTAAGTAAATCATTAGACGTAGGTATGTTTAGAATCAATTACTGCTGAATTTACATCGCATTAAAATACGTTATCTTATTGGCACTCTTAAACATTTAAATTCTTTACTAGTAGGCCCTTCAAGATTTATTATTAGCAGAGTGCTAACTCTTCTTACTCAAAGGCGGTTTATAATTCAAGTGTTTACAAGATTCATGCAACTGAATTCTCGCTCACAATATTTACAGCATGCGATGATATTATATATCAGGTATCGATCAAATTCCAGCAGAATTAATACAAGAGGGTGGAAGTGCATTATATAGCGAAATTTATAAACTTGTACTTGCTATTTGGGAAAAGGAAATTGTACCAGAACAATGGAAGGAGTCCATAATTGTACCTATTTTTAAAAAGGGGGACAAAACCAACTGTGGTAACTTTCGAGGAATATCACTTTTGTTGACGTCGTACAAAATTTTGTCCAATATTCTTTTGAGAAGATTAACTCCGTACGTAGATGAAATTATTGGGGATCATCAGTGTGGTTTTCGGCGTAATAGATCGACTATTGATCAGATTTTTTGTATTCGACAGATAATGGAGAAAAAATGGGAGTATAAGGGTACAGTACATCAGTTATTCATAGATTTCAAAAAGACATATGACTCGGTTAAGAGGGAAGTATTATATGATATTCTTATTGAATTTGGTATTCCCAAGAAACTAGTTCGATTAATTAAAATGTGTCTCAGTGAAACATACAGCAGAGTCCGTATAGGTCAGTTTCTATCTGATCCTTTTCCAATTCATTGCGGGCTAAAGCAGGGAGATGCACTATCACCTTTACTTTTTAACTTCGCTCTAGAATATGCCATCAGGAAAGTTCAGGATAACAGGCAGGGTTTGGAATTGAACGGGTTACATCAGCTTCTTGTCTATGCAGATGACGTGAATATGTTAGGAGAAAATACACAAACGGTTAGGGAAAACACGGAAATTTTACTTGAAGCAAGTAAAGCGATCGGTTTGGAAGTAAATCCCGAAAAGACAAAGTATATGATTATGTCTCGTGACCAGAATATTGTACGAAATGGAAATATAAAAATTGGAGATTTATCCTTCGAAGAGGTGGAAAAATTCAAATATCTTGGAGCAAGAGTAACAAATATAAATGACACTCGGGAGGAAATTAAACGTAGAATAAATATGGGAAATGCGTGTTATTATTCGGTTGAGAAGCTCTTATCATCCAGTCTGCTGTCCAAAAATCTGAAAGTTAGAATTTATAAAACAGTTATATTACCGGTTCTTCTGTATGGTTGTGAAACTTGGACTCTCACTCTGAGAAAGGAACATAGGTTAAGGGTGTTTGAGAATAAGGTGCTTAGGAAAATATTTGGGGCTAAGCGGGATGAAGTTACAGGAGAATGGAGAAAGTCACACAACACAGAACTGCACGCATTTTATTCTTCACCTGACTTAATTAGGAACTTAAAATCCAGACGTTTGAGATGGGCAGGGCATGTATCACGTATGGGCGAATCCAGAAATGCATATAGAGTGTTAGTTGGGAGACCGGAGGGGAAAAGACCTTTAGGGAGGCCGAGACGTAGATGGGAGGATAATATTAAAATGGATTTGAGGGAGGTGGGGTATGATGATAGAGACTGGATTAATCTTGCACAGGATAGGGACCGATGGCGGGCTTATGTGAGGGCGGCAATGAACCTTCGCGTTCCTTAAAAGCCATTTGTAAGTAAAAGTAAGATGGTATTATATATAAATCAATTAGAATAAATTGTTCACTTAACTCACATGAATTGCACCAATTCTTTGAAATCCATTCCTGAACAGCTATTGCTCAATACCTTTTCGAACATTGCCCATTCCATTAGCATCTCGTTTAAATTCAGATTCTCGAGAATAGATTAGTTCATACACATCTCTGATTTCATGTTCTCCATTACCATCTTTGTTTCTGAAGTTCAATGTGGTTGTCGCATTTTTTGCACACTGACATTGAAAGTTTGTTGCATTTTTAGAAGTGGAGTAGCAAAGTGCGACAAATGCGACTGTGCCTTAAACCCTGATTTATACCTATGGAATTATACAGGATGACGCGAGAAACGGGAGATTTTGAATCGATTAGCGCAAACTCAAACTTGAAGTTAGTAAGACTGTGATACTGCCATACTGTTCCTTAGGCAATGTCATTTTAAGTAGCCATGAGGCAGTGGACGGGACAGCATCGTGAATCCGCAGTAAAAACAATGATTGTTGTGAAGCTGCACTACGATCGGGTGATCGATGCAATGTTGTCACGAATCCTAGCCTTTGGTTCATTTAGGGTGTGAGGACGACTAGTATAAACATGACCCTTTAAAAATCCTCCAAAAAAACCTCACACTGAAAGACAGGCAATTGTGCGAGCTATGGTCCTTCCCAGAGGCATTTGTAGAGTGACTTGGCGCACTTAGGGGCTGAGTCTATCTGTGCCGGAGTGTATTGCGGGCAGCATCAGCTCGAGGCCGCTAAGGGGTAAGAAGTTCGAGGTAGAGAGCTACTACTTCCGGCCTGATCGTGATATAATTTGTGATGAACAAAGCAGATGTTTCAGAGGATTTTCTCGAGATACTCCCGTTTTCCTATTTTATTCCACCAACACTTTTTGTCTCCCTGTCGCTTTATCTGTAATAATTAAAAACAGACGGGGGTGAAATCTTGGAGATAGTAAGGCACTCCAATGCTTATAGCCTATGCCCTATAGGATTTAACGGCTTCGAGCTCTGGGCCCTGCAGTTCGTTAGGTACTGGCTGCTTGTTAGCATCAGACTCACAAATGCTATTCAGGTCATCCGTCGGATTTCGAAAATCAACGCATAGCCTATGTAGTGCACACAATGGGGCAATGAGTGCATGGATAATAATAATAATGATAGTAATAATAATAATAGGCCTAATAATAATAATAATAATAATAATAATAATAATAATAATAATTCATTCATTTAGTTTTCTGCCCAAGGGTAAATCTTTCACTGCAAATACAGATTTCTCTAATCAATCCTATTTTCTATCTTCCTCTTTGCTTCCTCGTATGATCCATGTATCTTAATGTCGTCTATGATCTGATATCTTCTTCTACCCCGAACTCTTTTCCCGTTCACCATTCCTTTCAGTGCATCCTTCAGTAGGCAGTTTCTTCTCAGCCAGTGACCCAAGTAATTCCTTTTTCTCTTCCTGATCAGTTTCAGCATCATTCTTTCTTCACCCACTCTTTCCAACACAGCTTCATTTCTTATTCTCTCTGTCCACTTCACACGTTCAATTTTTCTCCATATCCACAGTTCAAATGCTTCTAATAATAATAATAATAATAATAATAATAATAATAATAATAATAATAATAATAATAATAATAATAATAATATAGAGTGTTAGTTGGGAGGTCGGAGGGAAAAAGACCTTTAGGGAGACCGAGACGTAGGTGGGAGGATAATATTAAAATGGATTTGAGGGAGGTGGGATATGATGATAGAGAATGGATTAATCTTGCTCAGGATAGGGACCAATGGCGGGCTTATGTGAGGGCGGCAATGAACCTCCGGGTTCCTTAAAAGCCAGTAAGTAAGTAAGTAAGTAAGTAAGTAAGTAAGTAATAGTAATTTATTTATTTATTTATTGATAATAATAATAATAATAATAATGATGATAATAATAATAATAATAATAATAATAATAATAATAACAATAATAATAATAATAATAATAATAATTTATTTAATCTGGCAGAGCTAAGACCAGTTGGCCTTCTCTTCCGCCCAGAGAGACTCTAATTCTAACTGAATACAATAGGTTTACAGTAGACATTACATTAATATCTAGATCATAAAATAACATGAAAGTGAATAATGAAAGTAAAAGTAAATAATGAAAGTTAGATAAGTAATGTTAGTGAGACAATAATAAACATTGATAAAAATAAAAATAATAATAACAATAATAACAACAATAATAATAATAATAATAATAATAATAATAATAATAATAATAATAATAATAATGGATCATCCCGGGTCCCTCCAAACTGAAGCGAATGGTTATTCCCCTTAACGTAAAGATTAATTTTTGGTCCTGCAGCATTTATCTGTTATTGCAACAACTGTTAATAGACATATTATATTAAGTCAACTGCCATTATACAAGGAGCGCACTCAACTGAGTGACTTGGTGGCCGGGATTCCACAGTATATGCACTGTTAGGCGACGAATCTACGTAAAGATTTTTTTATGGGTTCGATCCCTGGCGCCGGAGCGAATTTTTCTCCTCTAATAACAATTATTCCCATTAAGTTCTCAAACTTACTGCGTACTGTTCAGTACACCAAATACAACATCTATGGGCCTTTAGACACGGCTTTTGCAGCATTATTTCCGCGAACTACAGTAATCAACGGTATTTAGAAACAAGAATAAAATTAAGTTACTCTAGTTATTAAAGCAAGCTAAATGGAGAGAGAAGGAGAATTTCACAGCAGATAAGCGAAAGACTTACCTGAACGTGTTTGTTTCATAATTCACTGATTATTTTAATATTTGACAAAAACGGACTGTGAGACTAGCTCGATAACTGCGAGTCTAGGAACTAGCGAAGATAATGTCAGTGAAGACCGGTCAGAGAGGTACTGTCAGTTGCGTTGCAGCTTATCACGTGTGCTCGTAATTATAATCAGCCCGACTTTGTAACATGTTGTTTTCCACAGACTTCACTGTGCGAGGTTTAGGTTATAGTTCAGCAAGTTCACGCTCCGACTGGACGTCTCTAGCTCCACAACCGGTTTCGGAGCTTACAACTCTGACACTACTGTTATAGATGTTATTTAAATCTCACCACAGGTAGAAAAAATAGTCAATGGACATCAATTACCAAAAATTACGCATTATTAAGAGCATATTGTCAGGCGGACATGAAATAGAAAACAGTGTATGCAGTTGTACAGGGACATCACTTTATTTTTACCAACATTTTTAACATTAACCTGGCTATACTCGGAAACACTGTTGCCCCCTTCCATTACAGGAGTTTGATGTAACTAGTGCAATATGTAAACAAATCATTTTACTGGGTATAGGAGGAGAGAAAAGTAGTGTATCCATTTATGTTGTAGGGAAATACGATATTACGATTTTCAGTTTGATCATCACTTTTACGGAATTTGTCAAAATACAGTAGAGTAGTAACATTTTTTTTCAAAAACTCAACTTTTCAGGCGGCTATGTTCGTTATGTAATGTCTACTTTATTTAGCATATTAATTATTGATGTCATCATACAATATAGAGAGTGCATTTAAATTGAGGGGGTCATAAGTAAAGGGCTGTGAGTGCACTTAAGTTACTTTTGAGAAAATGGGGTTTAAATATTTAAGCTTTCGTAAAACCGGTGAAATTTTTTATTTAAATTTTAATGTGTGATGCGATTAAAATATCCCTTTGCCACTAAAATTTTAGATACTTTGCTTACACTGGATGCACTTAACTCATGTTATTACAAATGTCACTAGCATTCCTTTGCTTCTAGCCACCTCAATTCAAAAAAGCTAATCTGAATTTTTAAACAAGTTGCTGAAAATGGTTTCCGTTCATTACAATGCAGGCTTCAATTCAGTACGCATATTATTAAAAACATTTTGAAGCATATTCTCTGAAATTGAATTTATCGTTTCTTGAATATAATTTTTTAGTACGATATTATTAATATAGGTTCTTTCTTCTATAGAAAACGCAATCATATTTATGAAACACACTATACACTGCAGTGTTTACTTCACTGCTTGAAGACTTCGAATGCAACAGCGGCCGTAAGTTTGTGTGTCTAACGGGAGCAAGGACATTAGTGAAGGGGTGTGAGGCCGTGATGAATCATGGCACACAAATTTCCAATCCGGTATTAGCCCTTGTGACTGAGGGAAACCATGAAAAATCTCCAGTCAGCTTGGTCAGACACGGGGTTTGAACCCAGGACCTCCTGAATGCAAGTCTCAAACGCTACCGTCTGAGCCAACTCGCTCGGTATCTGTCTAATTATTTTAGAAATCTAGTTAGTAAGGGCAAAATGTTCTGCATATTTCTGAATTAAAATTCAATATAACATTTAGCACAATTTGAAATACCGTAGATGTAATGAAACATAATATATTAGCGTACTTACACACATGCATGGTAATACAGATAAAATCGAAATCTAGATTTTTCCTTCCTGGAAAGATATCTGAAATGCACTTGAGAACCTCTTTCCTTCGGTCAAACATATCAAAGAATTGCTGTAAGAAAGGATCGATGGGGTGGCGAGGAGGTTTCGTTCGAGCGTTTTTACCTTTACTTTCTCTCTGTACTGATGCTGCTACCTGTAGTCAGGGTGCTAAACTACCAACAACTCACCTATGCTTTGGCAACTCAACCCCGACATGCAACTCGACACGGAATGACGAAAAAAATGAAGACTGCAGGAAGTAACGCAGAAAGAGAACTGTAAGATAAAATGTAGGAAAAACAGAAGGGAAATGAGGACTATGTGAAGAAGAAAAGTACTGAAAAAGGACAGAAAATGTAATATCCTGAAAAGGAACGAAAGACGCTGGAAAAAGTAAAATTAAAGCCAGTGAAATAGATGAAAAAGTAGCACAATATTAACAGAGATCTCAAGTTTAATTCTGTTTCATGGACGAAACGTTTGATCATGTAGGAGACGATGTGTCAAAACTGCATCATATCTGCTTCCCTATCCCTTAATACGGTATATCTGCGGCAGTAGAAAACTTTCATTTCAATCGTTAGCATTTTTTCGAAAGCGGTGGAAGTAAAAATATTTTCATAAAAAAATTCTTCCATAGCGTTGCAACATTTTAGATTATCTTGACGAGAAACCGACTGCATATATTGCAGTAGTCATGCAGTACGTAAAATCATTATAGCATTCGTGTGAGGTGAGGGAAATAATATTAATGTTTGTATTGCTCTTTCCTCAAATATTGATCTGGATAACACGGGGCGCGAACGAACGTTAAACACACATTTCGATCTACATACAATTTACTGAATGTGCCATGACGATTCCAAAACGTAAGATAAATAATTTTGTTGACAAATTGTACAGTTATGTAGTTATTTTTAAATCAATTTTCTCAAATTCTTACGATATAATTATATATTATTACTACCCGTACCTGTGTGCTCCGCTGCACCCGTTAGAAATAAATATAAAGTAATTATATAATTAAAATAGAACATTTGATCCAGGGAACATTCGTGTTTGATAGAAGGATAAATCGTTTATTATGTTACTTAATTTAAATTGAATTAAAAAATTAAAATGCGATCATTTTGATCCAGAGACCACTCATTTGGTCATAAAAATTAGTTTAGGAAATACAGGAAAAGAATATACAGAACAGGGGCGTATTTTGCGGGCTACCGGGGCTACCGGGGCTACCGGCGGTAGCCCAAGGAAATTACAAAAGAAAAAGTTTATAATATAACATAATGTAATAATTTTGTATTATTAGTTTTACCATAGTAATTAAAATTAAAGTAATTGTTAGATATATTTTGTGTAATAATAGGGTCAGCGGTAGCCCAAACCCTTTAACCAGTATACGCCACTGATACAGAATAGCCTATCAAGTTTTCCTTGCATAAGAATCTATTTTAATCTTACCTGTCCTCGATTCACTCAGGAGTTACTGTGATAACATTATAGCATTATGTCCATCTAGAGAAACTACACTTTCCAATGGTGAATTAATAATTAATTATACAAATCGGTTAATTTAGCTTCCGATATTACTTCATACAAACACAGAAACATTATCTGTAGGCTTTCATAGCTTTCGATTGTTGCTGTCCAAGGCCCCTTATAGACGAAGTCATTTGTTTTTTAATTCATTACACAGCCTTAGATGGCAGTAATTTTAATTTTAAAACTCATTTATCTCATTAAATATCAGTCCTATAAAAATTTTTCAAGGAATAAAACTTATCGCAAATTATTTTTGAAGAAACTTTTGTTATGTAACATTTTTCATAAAAATCAGTAATAAGCGAGATATTTCGATTTATTTCATTCAGGCCCCCTTATAACCCCCCTTTTAAAGAATGTATTTTGAATGCCATATAGTCTATAATCTAAGTTACGACGAACTTAATTTATATTCCAATTTTCATCGAAATCCGTTCAGCCATTGTCGCGTGAAAAGGTAACAAACATACAGACAGACAGACATACAAACGAAAATTTCAAAAAAGCGATTTTCGGTTTCAGGGTGGTTAATTACATATGTAGGACCAATTATTTTTGGAAAATCGAAAATTACCAGAAAAATTTCGGCTACAGATTTATTATTAGTATAGATTATTATTATTATTATTATTATTATTATTATTATTATTATTATTATTATTATTATTATTATTATTATATAAAGTTTTATTTAACGACGCTCGCAACTGCCGAGGTTATATCAGCGTCGCCGGTGTGCCGGAATTTCGTCCCGCAGGAGTTCTTTTACAATCCAGTAAATCTACTGACATGAGCTCGTCGCATTTAAGCACACTTAAATGCCATCGACCTGGGCAACCTCGAGCACAGAAGGCCAGCGCTATACCGACTACGCTACCCAGGCCGACTATATATATTTTTTTTTTTCACTGAAAACCCGGCTTTCTTCCATTTTTCCTATTTTCTGTCTTTCTCTTTGTCTCTTCATATGATCCATATACTCGTACCTTAATGTTGTCTATCATCTGATATCTTCTTCTGCCCCAAACTCTTCTTCCGTTTACCATTCCTTTCAGAGCACCCTTCAGTAGGCAGTTTCTTCTCAGCCAGTGACCCAACCAATTTCTTTTTCTCTTCTTGACCAGTTTCAGCATCATTCTTTCTTCACCCACTCTTTCCAACACAGCTTCATTTCTTATTCTGTCTGTCCATTTCATACGCTCAATTCTCCTCCATATCCACATTTCAAATACTTCTATTCGTTTCTCTTCACTTCGTCGTTATGTCCATATTTCTGCCTCATACAATGCTACACTTCACACTTCACTAGTCTTTTGCTTAGTAATTTTTTCCTGAGATCCGCAGAAGATGCTAAAAGTATATACACAACACAATCTCTGCTGAACCCCGCTCATATCGGCAACCAGAATTTTCTTTTCAGTATTCCTTGCGACGTATCAGTATTCCATGCCAGGGGTGTCAACTACGGTATGGTTATCTGGAAACCTGCTGTATTGTAGGGCAGAGAAATGCATTGCCGTAAATGGACGTCACATTGAGTACCTCCTTATGAACAAGTGTTCAGATCTCAGAAAGTATGTTTTGTAGGACCCATATTTATTAGACTTTTTTTGTTGTTTTGATGCATACTATCACCTTCTAAAATAGGCTATTTGATACTTTTTTAACACTCTGTATAAAATCTTCCTTCATCTTCATGCATTATGCAGCATAAAAATTTACAAGAGGACATTTCTACATTTAACTTATGTAGCTACTCTGCATTGCTAAAAGCCGAAGCCCAAAGAAGCCAGAACAAGCACATTATCTTCTTTTTCGAAGCAGATAAATCTTCACTGCCCTCTTTATGAACAGAATTTTGGTGTCTACCAGCAAAAATAACTCGGAATATAATATGTTAAGTAGCAGTAGCAGTAACAACATATACCTTACTATAATAATACCGGACAGCTGTATACTAGCAGCATTGACGTGAGTGCGAAAAATCGCAGACCTGACATCTAGCGGAGAGGGATGGAATTACGTCCACATATACAAATATTAACATAACGAGATTTGGATTATTGTTTAAAATGTGAGTTACTAATGTGGAATTATATATGAAACACTTAAGAAATGTTGAATAATATTTAATGTAAAATTATTATCTTATATCGAAGCTGCATATTATGAGAAATATTGCATACTTCATATTACTTTCCATAATTATTGTTAAATATTTTTTTCCTTGGTTTACCGAGACAAAATCAATCTGATATTAGGAATGAATTTACAGTAATGTTTTATATACGCATGCTGACAACTGCAAAGATAAAATTGATAGTAATCTGATGCTTGTAATAATTAGTAAAGGCATGTGGACAACAATAAAACTTAATTTGATAAAACCTTAAAATCCAATACATTTTAACTTCTATTTACTTATTAGGTCTAAATAAAAAAACTAATTTGTATTTTTCTATCAACACAAAGACGAAGGAATTAGGCCTACTAAAGAATGTTGTTGACTCACGTTTTATGAACTGTCGGAAATCGAAAGTACGATTTGGAGCAATTTGTAATGCTGCAATTGTCACAATTATAAACAGCACATATACACCCTGACATTTTAACACTAGTACTAATTCATAAAACTATTAACAAATTAACTAGCCCAGCAACAATATACTGTCTCGTGACCAGAATATTGTACGAAATGGAAATATAAAAATTGGAGATTTATCCTTCGAAGAGGTGGAAAAATTCAAATATCTTGGAGCAACAGTAACAAATATAAATGACACTCGGGAGGAAATTAAACGCAGAATAAATATGGGAAATGCGTGTTATTATTCGGTTGAGAAGCTCTTATCATCCAGTCTGCTGTCCATAAGCCTGAAAGTTAGAATTTATAAAACAGTTATATTACCGGTTGTTCTGTATGGTTGTGAAACTTGGACTCTCACTCTGAGAGAGGAACATAGGTTAAGGGTGTTTGAGAATAAGGTGCTTAGAAAATATTTGGGGCTAAGCGGGATGAAGTTACAGGAGAATGGAGAAAGTTACACAACGCAGAACTGCACGCATTGTATTCTTCACCTGACATAATTAGGAAGATTAAATCCAGACGTTTGAGATGGGCAGGGCATGTAGCACGTATGGGCGAATCCAGAAATGCATATAGAGTGTTAGTTGGGAGACCGGAGGGAAAAAGACCTTTAGGGAGGCCGAGACGTAGATGGGAGGATAATATTAAAATGGATTTGAGGGAGGTGGGATATGATGATAGAGACTGGATTAATCTTGCACAGGATAGGGACCGATGGCGGGCTTATGTGAGGGCGGCAATGAACCTTCGGGTTCCTTAAAAGCCATTTGTAAGTAAGTAAGTAAGTAAATAAGCAACAATATACATTGCAGTTGATTACAGCTTGTTTCGCGAGTATTTCCATCCCGGCAGGTAGGTAGCAGCACCATCGTCGTTCGCACGTAAAACTGCTAGCTGTCCGGTATTATTATAGTAAAGTATTTGGTGATAATGGTAAAGATGAGAAGAATATCCACAAAATACATAATTATAAATAATGATACAATACTAGTAAAATTAATAAAGCAAGAAGTATTCATCGACAGTACACTTCAGGCCCTCTGGTCTGGTCTTTGGTAAAACAGAGCTTGGTGCTCATTAGTCGTATTTAGTCGAGTTCGACTCCCAACACTGCGTGGCTCGCGCGGTGAACTTTGAACCATTAGTGTTTGAATTTATGAGATGGAAGGCAAGGGGGGAAACAAACAGTTCAACTCATCAAGAGATGGCCGTGGAACATAAGCCGGTGATTAAAGGCTTTGCCGACTGGAAAAGGGTTGAAGGCAGGAACACAGAATGAAGTCGTTACATCAGCAATAATTTATAATTATATTTTTATTATACCCTTTTAATACGTCAAGATTAAAATATCCCAGTTACATACACCTCTGCATAAATACAGCTCATTAAAAATTTCGCTTAGCTGCAGTTTTTATGTTTTTAGATCGGTATGTTTATGAGTTTCTTTTTTCGATACGCAAAAAAATAGTTATCATTTGGCGATAGCACTCTGGACACATGTCGAGAAACACTGTTTATATGACAGCGGGTTGCTAATTACGTATGCATTAATGTGATAGGGGCTCTCGTAACCCCATACCGAGTAGACCACAATTTTTTAGCCCTGACACAATTCTTGAGGCTCAAATGTTAACCGTCTAGTTCCAATCTTACAGGTCCCGAGTTCATTAACAATCTCTAACACTTCCCGTAAACCACCGTCGAGGTTCGAATTCCAGGGCATGAAGTTCTAACGTTGTCATCAGAGTGCTGCATTGGAGTTAAATTGCTCGCTTGAACTCACTCGAGTGCCGCATCGTCGAGTGAAAGAAGATCGGTCGTGATACGCTCGTAATAAATAGAAGCACAGTACAAGGTCATCTCACCGACATGTCTTATCTTGTATGGAAGACGACAGATAAGATACACATATGTTTTACTCACACGGTAAAAATAAGGCTTTACTTTCTGCGTTTATGACAAACGTTTGTTTAATGGAACAGTCAATGGAACGTACCAAAACAGTAACATGAAGTTATAAATAAAATAGTATGAAAAACTTCGATATACAGTTATTATTGCTAATTAATAATTATTCAATGTTTGATTTACCACATATATAATATGTTAGGTCCATACATAGTGTTCCGCCTATATACTGCGACGATGTAGAAACGTTTTACAAAATATTATTGATATAGCTGTAGCCTAGATTAATAACAATATTAGTACAGAGATAACGTCACAGAAAATACAATAAAACGAATAATCATGCTGCACAACTGTTACAAACGCAAAGATTGATTCACTAATTATTAGAGATTATTATTATTATTATTATTATTATTATGATTATTATTATTATTATTATTATTATTACTACTAGAAAACTTGATACGGTTCTTGCATTATCGTGATTGTGTTCTCCGTTTATAATAATTACATCTATCAGATGTGGCAAAAACAAAATCACTCCTGTGGGGGGGAACCATTTACCTACAACATTTATATTACATTTTAAAGCAAGTTTTGTAGTTGTACTATGGAGAGGTTAGTTAAACCTGCCAAGTTTTGAAATGATAAACATCTATAATGTTACTACACAGTTCATCACTGTAACAAGAACGAATGTCTAACGCTCGGCTTATACCGTTCGAGGATTTATCGCTCGCGACAATTTTACCCATCATGCATGTGCGCTACCTATCGGATTATGCTATGAACTACTAGGCGCTCGAGCGAAAACGTCCGATGCAGACCTCTGGTTGTCATTGAGTGTTGGTGGAGACCTGGAAATACAGGGTGATTCATGAAGAGTTACCGCCACTTACGGAGCTTATTTACGAAGACGTTCTGAGCAAAAAATGTTACATAAACATGGGTTCTATTCTCAATATTTTCAGAGTCATACTAATTTCAAATAGTTAAAAAATAGTTTTTTTTCTTTAGTTTTAAGGGTAAAATAATATTACAAATGGAGAATTAATTATCCAGAAGTATACTTTCTTTAATTGGATAGCATTCTGAAGTTAAAAATGAGTTGTTAATTCCTTAGTTATTTTGTATAGATTTTTTTTTTTAATTTTGTAATTAAAAATTACATTATTTACACAGTATGCCAATTGTTACAGATTTCACGACTTCTAGCAACTTGATTCTTTACAGTTCAATTTTGCATCCTAATGTACAGTCTTGAAGAGTTTGCAACAATGACGTGATTTGTAACAATAGTGATAAGTGAGTAAGAAAAATGTAATTTTGTAGTTAAAAATAAAAAAAAAAAAAAACATCTGTACAAAGCAACTATGGAGTTAACAACACATTTTTAGCTTCAGAACATTAACCAATTAAACAAATTATACTTCTGAATAGTTCATTCTCTAATTGTAATACCCTTTTATCATTAAAACTAAATAAAAAAGATATTTTAAGGACTTCAAATTAGTGTAACTCTGAAAATATTTAAAATAGGACCCACATATGACATTTTTTGCTGAAAATGTGCTCCGTAAGTGACGGTAACTCCTCTTGAATCACCCTGTATACTGACTTGATTTCAGATTTACCCACCATGTGTCCTTTAAAAACTATATGATGTATAGAAAAATTCAGAAATTGACTTAAGCGGAGACTATTGGGCTCTTGTGTTGCAGGATGAGGAGAAGAGATTGAAACAAGTTGAATTGTAATGGGCGGAGGAAATGAATACGGACTGGGTTGAACGCAATATTTATCATGACGAAGGACAAATTTTTCCTCTTCAGTGACAAACTAGCTGTAATAATATATTTTTTTTATATTTTATATATAATAAATTATATTATAAAATAATATAATACATTATAAAATTATGTATTAAATTCGTTTAAGGGGACAGTCAACTTAAAAATATGCAGAAAAAGTGTTATAGAAATGAAAAATTAAATTTCTACACTAATTTACGTGACAGAACTAAATCAATACGCAGAATTCTTCCCCTATTCATTGAAAAGTCACAGCCAAATGCACAAAGCCAAAAAATAAAAAAAATGATAATTAAAAATGATATTTCAATTAATGATTGATTACAAATTGAAATATTTTTTATTTTGAAAATATTGGATCTAATGAGCTGAGATTTTGCATGTTATTTTCCTTGTGTATATTAAACTTTTTCTCCAAATTTGAAAACGATTGGTCAAATAGGAAAAAAGTTCCAAAATATAGTTGAGTGTCCCCTTAATATTTGTATACAATATAATAGTCTATAGGCGTATGGTTTTACTTCTCATAAGAGCTTTGTTTTTCAATTATCAGCACTATCAAATCATTACATATTTTAATTGTTGATGTGGTCAACGTCTCAACTCTCATTATAAAGTAACTCTAGAGTCTACACTTTACAGTTAATGACGGATTTATTATTTCATGGGTCCAATTTATTTTGAGTACCGGTATACATAATATACCTAGATGTATTAATTGTATGTGTTATATTTCCGCTGTGTCGACTGCTAGCTGGTGTGATGTCAGTGCCAACTCCTGGGAGAAAGCAGAATCTCACGCTCAAACTGGTTTGAAGGTCAATGAAATCAGTCCTGCTACATCAATGGTACCGATGCGAATTGTCAATACTTACTTACTTACTTACTTACTTACTGGCTTCTAAGGAACCCGGAGGTTCATTGCCGCCCTCACATAAGCCCGCCATTGGTCCCTATCCTGAGCAAGATTAATCCATTCTCTATCATCATATCCCACCTCCCTCAAATCCATTTTAATATTATCTTCCCATCTACGTCTCGGCCTCCCTAAAGATCTTTTTCCCTCCGGCCTCCCAACTAACATTCTATATGCATTTCTGGATTCACCCATACGTGCTACATGCCCTGCTCATCTCAAACGTCTGGATTTAATGTTCCTAATTATGTCAGGTGAAGAATACAATGCGTGAAGTTCTGTATTGTGTAACTTTCTCCATTCTCCTGTAACTTCATCCCTCTTAGCCCCAAATATTTTCCTAAGAATCTTATTCTCAAACACCCGTAGTCTCTGTTCCTCTCTCAAAGTGAGAGTGCAAGTTTCACAACCATACAGAACAACCGGTAATATAACTGTTTTATAAATTCTAACTTTCAGATTTTTCGACAGCAGACTGGATGATAAAAGTTTCTCAACCGAATAATAACAGGCATTTCCCATATTTATTCTGTGTTTAATTTCCTCCCGAGTATCATTTATATTTGTTACTGTTGCTCCCAGATATTTGAACTTCTCCACCTCTTCAAAAGATAAATTTCCAATTTTTATAGTTCCATTTCGTACAATATTCTCGTTATGAGACATAATCATATACTTCGTCTTTTCGGGATTTACTTCCAAACCTATCTCTTTACTTGCTTCCAGTAAATTTTCCATAATTGTTTGTGGATTTTCTCCTAACATATTCACGTCATCCGCATAGACGAGCAGCCGATGTAACCCGTTCAATTCCAAACCCTCTCTGTTATCCTGGACTTTCCTAATGGCATACTCTAGAGCGAAGTCAAAAAGTAAAGGTGATAGTGCATCTCCTTGCTTCAGCCCACAGTGAATTGGAAACGCATCTGACAGAAACTGAGCGAAGTATCCATACTGTATATTTATCTATACGCTGGTCTGACTCCAAGTTTGACATATATGTTGACATATACCTATTAAGTCAACTGCCATTATACAAGGAGCGCACTCAATTGAGTGACTTGGTGGTCAGGATTCCACAGTAATCTGCACTGTTGGGAGGAGAATCTACGTTAAGATTAATTTTTGGCCCTACAGAATATATCTGTTACGGCCTTAACTCTGGCAGCTGAAATAAATTATTATTATTATTATTATTATTATTATTATTATTATTACTATATCACTAACGTTATAAAGCTGAATCGTATACAATATATTAAGTTATATTTTTGGAATGGTTTCTTTGTCGTTCTTAATATGACTTCGGAATGTTTGTGAAGTTAGCATTTTAAATGATGTACCATCTATCAGCAATAAAATGGCTTGGAAAATCCCTTGCCATATTAACACGGTGTTACATTATTTTCTTGGCGGTCCTTAGAAGCGTTTTTCATGTTATTTAGTAACCCTACAGTCTCGGCGGCGCGCGTTAGTTGCTTCTTTCTCCTCCATCCATCAAGAGTTTTGATGTGATAAATTGTCGTGATGACACTATATATGAATGAATGCCACGCCAGCTGCTTCGAAAGAAGTCCCTCGTCTCTATGTGTAGAAAAGCGGATGAAGACAGAGAAACGAATGTAGGAACGAAATATAAAAAACAGTCATGAACATGAGATGCAGTGTCGCCACCTGGTTATGTCATTCCACACTTAACTCATTAATATGTGCAACTCTGGATTTTTTCTTAAACGTTGACTACGTTACTGCGATTTTCCTAAGTCATTGAATGAGGACGATCTTTCAGCGCATGACTCAGAACTTCAGACCAGTAGTTAAACTCTTGCTTTTTTATCTTTCAACTATTTCAGTTGCTAAAAATGGTTCGAAGTTTTACTTATTCATCTGTACCCATATTTAGAATGTGTCTAAGTGATGAAAATGTTGTAGATAATTCTTTTCATAATTATGAGCAGAGATCGGAAGTTTAGGCATCATAAATAGCTAAAATAGGCAGGCAAAAAGGCATTATAAATAGCTAAAATACGCAATAAAAGAAAATTACAAAAACCTTGCACTAGACCCACAATCTTGCACTTTCCACAAAGGGATTTCGGCAGCAAGAAAAGCTTTACATAAGTCGAACAAAAATTGAGATTTTCGACTCGATGTTGCAATTACTGTTGGAAGCAAAGGAATCTTCTTCCCAGTAGCCTTGGAAAGTGCATTTTTGTGTTTGGTTGTATTGATAGGTTGCGATATGAAATATTTAGCTAGCTACAACAATATTTCAATGAAAACTGAAAGAAAAAACCGTTAAAAATAACGTTAGACCCGCACTCATTGTTGCCTTGTCAAATAAACACAAGCGATAATTAAAACGCTTACTGTTATACATTTTTGCAGTCAGAACTCATTGTTGCATAGAGAAAGACAATAATATACATTCGCTGAAGTCACTTTCATTGTAGTGGTTATAGAAATAAATTAAAATATACCTGTAGACAATTTTTAATAATAAATTAATAAATAATAGATAAATAATCAAATAAAGGCAAAAAAAAGCATTTGTAAATTAGGCATGTATATTTAAAAAAGGGCAACATAAAACTGTGACGTTTCAAACACAAAGGTATAATTCGTACAGATTTACTTTCAAAATGAAGATAGATTTAACACATTTAAAAAAGCATTCTGGCAAAGTTTCGGTCTCTGATTATGAGTTTAAACTTCTGTGGATTTTAACTTCCTATTATTTTAATACATTCTTGCTTGTTTGCTGAGTCCTAAGTGTATTTGATCAGTTATTAATAAACTCCAGAAGGAATTCTTTGTGGCTGCTGAATTAATTATTATTATTTTATGATGTACTTATACTAGGGTTGCCAACCCTCCCCCCCTCGTACTTCCCGGGATCTCCCGTATTAGTCCCTAATTTTTAACAGACTCCTGGCTCCCGTATTATTCTTCTCTTCGAACATTTTTCTCCATTATTTTTGTATAATATGAAATTGTTATTCTAAACCAGCGATGACCAAAGCGGGTGTCGTGATTACATCGTGTAATAACAGACATTCAAACAGGTACCAGGAATTTCCTGTACATTGCTGTGTGTTTCATTCACGTACTGAAGGCAAGCAGTGGCGGTATCATGTCGCTCTACAAACTCTGTCTCTACAAGCAGTAAGAGGTGGTTTCGTAAAGAATGAGAAGGAGAACTTTTTTTGTTGTTCTGTCGGACAAAATATAATATGTTTACTTTGCTCAACGGTTCAATTAGGATTATATAGAAACATTAATTGCCACGCTGAATAATGTATTATTATTATTATTATTATTATTATTATTATTATTATTATTATTATTATGTTATATTACCGGTTGTTCTGTATGGATGTCAAACTTGGACTCTCACTTTGAGAGAGGAACATAGGTTAAGGGTGTTTGAGAATAAGGTGCTTAGGAAAATATATGGGGCTAAGAGGGATGAAGTTATAGGAGAATGGAGAAAGTTACACAACACAGAACTGCACGCATTGTATTCTTCACCTGACATAATTAGGAACATTAAATCCAGACGTTTGAGATGAGCAGGGTATGTAGCACGTATGGGCGAATCCAGAAATGCATATAGAGTATCAGTTGGGAGGCCGGAGGGAAAAAGACCTTTGGGGAGGCCGAGACGTAGATGGGAAGATAATATTAAAATGGCTTTGAGGGAGGTGGGATATGATAATAGAGACTGGATTAATCTTGCTCAGGATATAGACCAATGGGGGTTTATGTGAGGGCGGCAATGAACCTCCGGGTTCTTTAAAAGCCATTAAGTAAGTAAGAGGGTGAATAAATTTGGAATTGTGACAGAAGAATTGAAGTACCCCGAGAAAATCACATTCAAACTATTTTTGTTCACACAAATTCCACTTGGAATCGCCGGGATTTGAACTAGAATCTCGAATAAAAAAATCTGGTTCATCACCGATTATTATAGGTGAAGGCTCTTACAGATCACTAGCAATCATAGTCTCCCTGACACACAAATATCATCTCTCATATCATTAAGTTTTTCTCTCCGTGTTTACAAATCAACGCTACAGATGGTCATAAATACGTACATGTGGATGAATAAAAGAAACTTTCTTGCAGTATAAAATGTGAGAAGAGACCAGTTTTTTTTTTAATTTATATTCCTCACATAAATTTTTTTTGTAAAACTCGTCGTTAAGTGTAGATCTCTTATGCGTAATGGGCTGCTTGACAAGAACAGAGATTTAGACCATTTTTCCTCCAAATAGTTCAAAAAATTATAAAGGAACCGGAGAGGACTGCTCGATTCTTGTGGCACTGCTGCCGGTACCAATCATCACAGCGGGCCCCTAATTACCCTCAGGATCTGCCACATCTATCATATTTTATGGCTCCATAGCGCATATATACTCGCCCAATTATCACATGCAAGAGGAAAACGTGAGGACTGTCACTTGGTGCTTTTCTGACCCTGTTAAAATGAATGCACTAATATATTTAACACGTTATAGATTCATTATAGTGTCGGCATCATGCACAATTACATGCCTAGTTTATTTTATTGCGTGGGCCAAAATTAATAAATGTATCATGGTTCACGATAAATGTATAGAGAAAGAAATTCTTCCACACCACTTATTCTTACTAATATGTGAATACAAAAACAGCAAGAATTATATTCTGGAAGCATTAGCAACAATTCCATTCTTTAGTAATAATTCAATTATTGTACAGGGACATCATTTTATTTTTACTTCAATTTTTATTGTACCTGAGTTTTTGAATGTACTTCACTCCCACCCCTCGACTGCTAAACTTCCAACCATTCTCCACACAGAACCGAGGCCGCGTATGCAGTACTGAGTGAGTATAGTACGTTCCGGAAATATGTTCGCGTTTTCCAGTGACGAAAGAGCTTTCAATATTGAATCATATTTTCGCACAGGTACTGTCGTCGGTTTGCCTACATCGCATCCCGGTTTCCCCCACCTGCTTCTGTTCGCCCCTCTGTAAAGTCTAGTAGCTGGGCTGTCTTAGCTCTTTTCTGAGAACATTAATTTCTGTTAGGAATTGGACGTCTACATAATATTATACAACTGTTTAAAATAACTTAAATAAAAGGGCCTCGTTAAGTATTTAACTGTCACGTGATTTCCCCCCCCCTTTCTACGTCCCTGCGACAAAACCACTTGAACGGACAGTAGATAGCATTTCTGAGTAATTTTATCTTTTCGGATCGGGCAGAAGTGAAGATTGAATTTACAGTACGTAAGGTAGGCTACTCTTTTATAGAGTAGGTATAGAATTATTTCGACATGAGTTACTCGTACGAAGGACGAAACTGGTAATTGGAATTAGGTACAATAATCTATATTGCGATGATATTCACAAAAGAACTGAAGCCTGTATCGAAAAGAACGGCCACCATTTTCAAAAATGTGTTTAAATATCCATATTATGATTATTTTTCAATTTAACTTCATTCTCTATATTGTACGCTAATGTGCTGTAACAGTACAATATACACTGCATAATTAATAAGTCCGAATGGATAGCTCAATTCGTGAGTAAAAACACTAAGTGTTAATGCAGTACTGTATTTTGATTAAACAAAAACCTAATGAAAATTATCAAACTCAAAATTGCGGTATTTCCTAGTTCACATAAATGGATGAACTACTTTTCTTCCCTCCTATACCTAGTAAAGTGATTTGTTTGTATTCTACGCCAGTATCATCGAACTCCAGTCTTGGAAGGGGGAGCAAGCGGTGTGTCCGGTTCTAGACCTTTAATCCAAAGATATAGACAGGTTAATATTAAAAATGTTAGTAAACATAAAATAATGTCCCTGTATAAATGTAGTATTATTAACTCCCCGAGTTTCTTGCCCGCCAAGAAAATGACAAAGATGTGTTTTGTTTTTATGCATGGCAGAATTGCAACTTCATAAGTTGTAAATATGTGGTAATATTTTTAGATGTTTTCTTTTATTTTATTGGGTTATTTTATGACGCTGTATCAACATCTGAGGTTATTTAGCGTCTGAATGATATGAAGGTGATAATGCCAGTGAAATGAGTCCGGGGTCCAACACCGAAAGTTACCCAGCATTTGCTCGTATTGGGTTGAGGGAAAGCCCCGGAAAAAACCTCAACCAGGTAACTTTCCCCGACCAGGATTCGAACCCGGGCCACCTGGTTTCGCGGACAGACGCGCTGACCGTTACTCCACAGGTGTGGACTCGGCCTTTTACTGTTAGAGGTCGAAGGTGCTGCTGTGGAAATATTGTTTACATTTCCCCTGGATCGAGCGTCGGAAGGTTTCCTTCTTCACGTGCAACGACACTGCCTACCTGTTGTGAGGGAAGGTTGAGGGCAGGCGAAAGATACTATGTATAAGCTCACTCACGAAGGTGAACATTTACGTAAAATAAAGGTATCCCCGTCACACGCCATGAAGGCATTTGGGAGGCATGGAAATAGAGCCCCATGCTTTCCATGACCTCGGCACTAGAATGAGGTAGTTACGTACAGGCTAAAATGAAGTTTTGTCGGTCTCTGCTGATTACCTGGTTGGGTTTTTTCCGAGGTTTTTCCAACCGTAAGGCGAATGTCAGGTAATCTATGTACGAATCCTCGGCCTCATCTCGCCAAATTAGCTACCATCTCGCTATCACCAATTCCATCGACGCTAAATAACCTAATAGTGATACAGAGTCGTTAAATAACAAAGTAAAAATAAAATGAAACAGAAATATTGTTAACAAGTAAGTAGATTACAGCTTCGTCAACGGAATCGCCTGTCGTAATGAGAGCATCGCAGAAGTTCGCCTTCATTAACCCATATTCGACCTGTTGCTCCGTGTTGTACTCCGTTCGAGGTGATGAAGATGTTTGCTCGCAGGAAAGAAACTTAAAGAAGCGTCACCGGTGGGCATAACTTACTACAGAGGCACCGCGAGCTGTGTAGCTCTGAGGACATTGTGGAAAGTGAGAAGTCCTTTCAGTTTTACGGCGGACAGCAGACAAGTGCACACGCACGTGAATCACACGCCAGGATACAAGGAAGCTGACGCTACACTGTCAACCATGCAGCACTTTTCATCTCGAAATAATCTCAGATCCACCGAAGAGCTGTATGTGCCTTCATGTCTTGCATTTTTGTGTATTGCTCCTCTTTGAAAATAAGTTTCTTACTTTGGAGAACTACTCTCTTCTCAACATTCATCTCCTATTGTCTTTCTTCTTCTTCTTCTTCTTCTTCTTCTTCTTCTTCTTTTTCTTCTTCTTTTTCTTTCAATCCCTTTCTTTTATTTTCTACTGTTTACTCTTCATCTTACTCTTTCTATCCTTCACAGTTTATGTCCTTATTTCTCTTCCCGCTTCTCTTTCTTCGCTTTTTCCTTTTATATTAATCCTTCTTACTTTTTTCCTGTTTTCCTGTCTCCTACACTTTATTTTCTTGTCTTTCTTTACTACTCCCTCTTTCTACTCGTTCGTCCCTTTCTTCCCGTTTTCCTTTTAATCATTCTTGGATATCCTATCTACTATAGAGCAGTAGTATTCAATCTACGGTGCGCCTAACCGGAGGGATATGCAGGGTTGTCTCAAGGGGTTCGCATCCCACTGACTAGATATGTAAAAAAGCTAACAGTTTTTTTTGTTATACTTGTTGACAATTATTGCAGTTTACATATTTTTTTCTACAATATCAACTCTTGTTTTTCCTTGCTTTAATAACATTTTACATAATTCATTAATATTTCATTCATAGTGGCCTGCCCAAGGGCAGATATTTCACTGCAAACCCAGCATTCTCCAATCTCCTATTTTCTCCCTGTCTCCGTATATGATCTATATATCTTAATGTCCTCTATGATCTGATATCTTCTTCTGCCCCGAAATCTTCCCCCGTTCACCATTCCTTCAAGTGAATCCTTCAGTAGGCAGTTTCTTCTCAGCCAGTGACCCAACCCATTCCTTTTCCTCTTCCTGATCAGTTTCAGCATCATTCTTTCTTCACCCACACTTTCCAGCACAGCTTCATTTCTTGTCTGTCCACTTCACACATTCCATTCTTCTCCATATCCACATTTCAAATGCTTCTATTCGCTTCTCTTCACTTTGTCGTAATGCCCATGTTTCTGCCCCATAGGCTACAATGTCACACCCCATACAAAGCAGTTCACTAGTCTCTTCCTTAGTTCTTTCTCCAGAGGTCCGCAGAAGATGCTCCTTTTTCTATTAAAAGCTTCCTTGTCATTGCTATCCTCCTTTTGACTTCTTGGCAGCAGCTCATGTTACTGCTTATAGTACACTCCAAGTATTTGAAGCTGTCCACTTGCTCTACTGTCTCATTTAGAATTCGCAAGTTTATCTTCTGTATTTTTCTTCCTATGACCATGCTCTTCGTCAACTTATTTTGCAGACAACATCAAGCATAGTCTTTTGTTATTTCTTATACATACATAGTTAAAGAGGTATAACTGCATTAATTTTAAGAACAGAATCTGTAGATTGTAAGAAACCAAAAAGTCAAATGTTATTGTGGTATATGAATAACCGGTTAGCCGAAAAAATAATTTGTGTCTGAAGTTTGAATCCCATTTATGGTAAAAGTATTGGATATTGAGACGTAGGCCTATCAGTAGTGGTAAGATTCAACGCGAAGAACAAGCCGAAAAAATATTCCCATGTCATTTAAAAAATAAAACGCTTTATTTGTGTAATAAATAACGTACAAAATTAACTGATTAAAAATGCATTTACAGTGTGACTTCGTTTTTATTTTAGAACACAAGAATGTATACTGTAAAGTAAAGTAAATCCATGGCGCTACAGCCCTTTGCAGGGACAAGACCAACCAGCCAGCTGCTGGCCTCACGTCCACATGCCGAAGCAGAGGTGGATGATCATCCACTAGAATGAAGGTATCGTGTGGTTAGTACGATGATCCCCCCCAGCCGTTATAGCTACCTATCGTAGCTCTCCAAGTGCATCACGATGCTGGGTGGGCAGCGGTCCCATACACTGACCGAAATTTCATGAGAAAATTTCTTCCCCAATGAAGACTCGAACCAGCGTTCAATCCATAACGCGAGTCCTAGGCGGGATGCCTTAGACCACGACGCCACGACGCGGGACAGAATGTACAGGCCCTACTGTAACTTCATTAAAACAAGAAAAAATGATGTAGTAAAGTATAATTAATTTTCCATCTTCTCATTTATGTCTAAACAAAAATAATGTATGATATAATCTGCTTTTCATGCACGAAAACAGCAATAATAAATTTCAAGTCAAAATGGTCTCCACTAAGGAAAGAGAACAACCATTCAGCATCTTCATTAGAAGGTGTTTTTCCTGAAAACGCAATAATGATAAACGTGTCAACAGTTCAGCTTCTAACTGCAAACAATCACATTCCCGCGAAAGAGATATCAGTGCGTAGTAATTTGAAAAGCTTCCGCTAGAATACAACACGTCTCAGGTCGTAGATATATCATAGTACAGGGACATCATTTCATTTTTTACTAACATTTTTAATATTAACCTGGCTATACCTTTAGAGAACCGGAAACACAGATTGCTACCTCCTTCCACGACTGTAGTTCGATGATACTGGCGTAAAACACAAACAAATCATTCTACTAGATATAGGAGGGAAGAAAAGTAGTTCATCCATTTACGTAAACTAGGAAATATCGCGATTTTGAGTTCGATAATTTTCATTAGATTTTTGTTTAATCTTAATACTGTACTGTATTAAGAATAAGTGTTTTTACTCACGAACTGAGTTAGCCATGCGAACGTATTTATTATGCAGTGTATATTATACTGTCTACAGCACATTAGCGTACAATATAGAGAATGAAGTTAAATTAATAATAATCATAATATGGATATTTGAACACATTTTTCAAAATGGTGGCCGTTCATTTCGATACAGGCTTCAGTTCTAATGTGCATATTATCGCACTATAGACCATTGTACGTAATTCCAATTACCAGCTTCGTACTTCTTATCAGTAACTCATGTTGAAATAATTCTGTACGTGTCTCTATAAAAGAGTACCTTACGTATTGTAAATTCAATCTTCACTTCTCCCAGATCCGAAAAGATAAAGTTACTCAGACATGCTATCTACTGTCCGTCCAAGTGGTTTTGTCGCAGGTCGTAGAAAGAGAGAAAATGACGTGACAGTTAATTACTTAACGAGGCCCTTTTATTTAAGTTATTTTAAACAGTTGTATAATATTACGTAGACGTCCAATTCCTAACAGAAATTAATGTTCTCAGAAAAGAGCGAAGACAGCCCAGCCACTAGCCTTTACAGAGAGACGAATAGAAGCAGGTAGGGGAAACCGGCATGCGACATAGGCAAACGAACGACAGTACCAGTGCTAAAATGATTCAATATTGAAACCTCTTTCGTCACTGGAAAACGCGAACATTTTTCTGGAACGTACTATACTCACTAACTCAGTGCTGTTTACTGTATGCGGTGTTGGATTTGTGTGTAGAGGACAGTTGGAACTACATTAGTAGAAGGGGTGAGAGTGAAGTACATTAAAAAACTCAGGTACAATAAAAATTGAAGTAAAAATAAAATGATGTCCCTGTATTTCATATTTGTACCTATATTTTATATTTATAAATAACAGTTACTATAATGGTTATCGAAGTTAATTTGATGCAGTGCATTTGCAGTATTCCATCATTTATAACAATCTAATTACTGAATAGGAGATTTAAAATATCTCACTGTTTGCAGATGGAGCTGACGGATAGTGTTATGTAAGCTGCGGTATTGATTTTCGTCTCCTATCACTGATTTATTTAGTTTTGTAGAGTTCCGTAATTCAGTATACTTACAGTAGTTATCATTTCAACAGCTTACATTGAGTTTTTCTACGAATCTCTAGTTGGCGGGAGGATTAATATAGCTGTCACCATAGCTCTTCCAATACGCCAACGTGTAAACGCGTGGAGAAAATATTTGTTTACGTGTTTGCTGACAAAAGCAATATACTACGTATGTATGGCTTATGATTATGTACACATCCTGTGCTGTGATACACGTTCTTAAGTGTAAACATGAAAGGAAATTGTTGTCACCTCTTTAGTTCGCCGAAGAAATAAATTTCTCAAACATAACATACGACTCGACATCTGCATATACAGCGTGAGTCTGCAAGAAATCTCCTGATTATTCCTGCGGTTCTAGCAACTATTCTTGTTATGAAAGTTATGAAGATATGTTTTGACGTGTGTATCATAAGCGGAGACTAAAAGGAATGCGGAAAATAGAAAAGATTGTATAATTCTGGATTTCAGTGACAGACCTGGCCTTGGACTGAACACTGGATGGATGGATGGATGGACGGATGGAAGGATGGATGGATGGATGGAAGGATAGTTGGATGGATGGATGGTTGGATGGATGGATGGTTGGATGGATGGATGGATGAATGGATGGTTGGATGGACGGATGGTTTGATGGATTGATGGATGGTTGGATGGACGGATGGTTTGATGGATTGATGGATGGTTGGATGGACGGACGGACGGACGGATGGTTAGATGAATGGATGGATGGATGAATGGTTGGATGAACGGATGGTTGGATGTATGGATGGATGGTTGGATGGATGGATGGATGGATGGATGGTTGGATGTATGGATGGATGGACGGATGGTTGGATGGATGGATAGACGGATGGTTGGATGGATGGATGGTTGGATGATTGGATGAACGGATGGTTGAATGGATGGATGGATGGTTGGATGGATGGATGGACGGATGGTTGGATGTATGGATGGATGGTTGGATGGACAGACGGATGGATGGTTGGATGGATGGATGGATGAACGGATGGTTGGATGTATGGATGGATGGATGTATGGATGGATGGTTGTATGGATGGATGGATGGTTGGATGTATGGATGGATGGTTGGATGGATGGTTGGATGTATGGATGGATGGACGGATGGTTGGATGGATGGTTGGATGGACGGATGGTTGGATGGATGGATGGTTGGATGTATGGATGGATGGATGGATGGACGGATGGTTGGATGGATGGATGGTTGGATGAACGGATGGTTGAATGGATGGATGGATGGTTGGATGGATGGATGGACGGATGGTTGGATGTATGGATGGATGGTTGGATGGCTGGATGGTTGGATGGATGGATGGACGGATGGATGGACGGATGGTTGGACGGATGGTTGGATGGATGGATGGATGGACGGATGGTTGGATGGACGGATGGATGGTTGGATGAACGGATGGTTGGATGGATGGACAGACGGATGGTTTGATGGATTGATGGATGGTTGGATGTATGGATGGATGGTTGGATGGATGGATGGTTGGATGGATGGATGGTTGGATGTACGGATGGATGGACGGATGGTTGGATGGATGGATGGATGGACGGACGGATGGTTGGATGGATGGATGAACGGATGGTTGAATGGATGGATGAATGTTTGGATGGATGGATGGACGGATGGTTGGATGTATGGATGGATGGTTGGATGGATGTATGGACGGATGGATGGATGGATGGTTGGATGGACGGATGGATGGTTGGATGAAGGGATGGTTGGATGGATGGACGTACGGATGGTTTGATGGATTGATGGATGGATGGTTGGATGGACAAACGGATGGATGGATGGTTGGATGGATGGATGGATGAACGGATGGTTGGATGTATGGATGAATGGTTGGATGGATGGATGAACGGATGGTTGGATGTATGGATGGATGGGTGGATGGATGGATGGATGGTTGGATAGATGGATGGAGGGATGGTTGGATGGATGGATGGATGGACGGACGGATGGTTGGATGGATGGATGGATGGTTGGTTGGATGGATGGATGGATGGATGGATGGATGAACGGATGGTTGGATGTATAGATGGATGGATGGGTGGATGTATGGATGGATGGATGGGTGGATAGATGGATGGATAGATGAACGGATGGTTGGATGTATGGATGGATGGGTGGATGGATGGTTGGATGTATGGATGGATGGTTGGATGGGTGGATGGACGGATGGACGGATGGTTGGATGGATGGACGGACGGACGGACGAACGAACGAACGAATGAAGTAAAAGAACATTATTAATAAATTGATAGCGAAATGAATTCTAATTTTTTATATAATCTAAAAATACATAAATACAAACATATTTTAGGCTATACAGTGTCTTGCGCTTGCTGTTTAAAAAGAAAAAGTTTTATTAGACTTGCCGTTAAGGCTATGAGTAGGTGAAAAAACGAAAAAAAAAAAACATTAAAAATGGAAATTTTGTTTTTAACTCTAAAAATAAAATAATATTTAAGTTTTCTAAATTTCTGCTTATTTTGGCCCTATGACAATTTAAAGTCCCTCAGGACGAATTTAAAGGGACCAGCGCGTGCGTGCAGCTGCAGCCCTTTAAACTGACACTCAGCTGTCATTCTGACAGACTTTGTTCTTCATTCTAGCTAATTTTACTTTTCATTCGGTTCATATTTCGCGCTGTTATGTAGGAAAAAAATGTATGTGGTAGACCTGTGTAGGAAGGAAGGATATCGATATTATATAGCCTATCATTTTATACATGCTGTACTTTGATAATTGTTTTCTCGATTTTCCAATTTTTAACATTTTGTAACATTCAAAATGCTCTAATGAAAGCAGTTTTTCTCGAAACTCATTGAAATTTTGCACAGACGTCCACAAACACATGTGAAGTTAACTGGCACATGTATTTTCTTCTGTTATTGAAAGTATTCAAATCACCATGTGTTGAGGACGTGATAAGTTTTTAAAAATTAAAAAATTAACAACTAAAAGATAAATATTTTTTTTCTCAAAAAGTAATTGGAAAAATGTGAAAAGCATGTGTCACATTTTACACACATCTATCAGGAATAAATTAAATATAAATTTATAAAAAAATATTATGTAAACTTTTGAAATTGGCATAATTATAATTCAGTATAAAATACAAAAATTAATTATAAATAAACTAATTGGAATAACAAAGTGAAAATGTGTGCATCGAATGTCCACATTGTAAGAAATACGTGGTAAAAGTTTGAGATTAATTGGTGTAAAAATGTAGAAGTTAGAAATTTCACAGATCCATAACCTTAAGGTTATGAATAAGAGGCTGATGTTGCCTTCCAACTGTCAGTTTTGCGAAATTTGGTTCAATTGTAGATATATTCGTAAATCACAAGTCTACTCAACATTAAGTTAAGTTAATATAGCCTATTACAGATCCACGGGTAATATAATTTTCAGTGTGTAATTCCTTACAGAACTGCTTCAATTGTTCTATTCCGGCTACTATTTCTTACAAATGACATTCATTCCAATCATGGAAACCTTATTTCCTCCCAATGCTTTGTTTTTAGCAAACTATGTAGGCTAATATGTTTACACAGTTTTCCCGCAAATGATTATTTAGCACTTTATAACGCCTCATTCAGATTCATAACGAGAAGTTAGGGGAGAGTTGGGTAGTATCGGACATCGGGTAATATCGGACAGTGCGTTTCTTTCATCTACCACCAGATGATAGTACCTGAATGACATGGTTACGTTTCTGTATGCGACATCACAGAAACTTAACCATGTCATTCAGGTACTAATATCTGGTGGTAGATGAAAGAAACTCACTGTCCGATATTACCCGATGTGCGATACTACCCAACTCTCCCCTATATGTAATTTAAATTCTACATTGGCACTATTTATTTTTCTAATGCTCGATCAAACCAGAATCATAGGCCTACCTCTTAGTGGAGTAACTGCAGATAACGGTCGAGGGATATATGCCATTATTCTACTTACTCATCTCATTCCTCCGTTCGAAAATGTCCCTCGTTCCGGTTTGATGAAATGATCATCGTAGGAGGGTACTGGATTAACTGCATAGGCCTAGTTGTGTGGTGGAGCACCCCCCTCAACATCACCCCCGGGAGATGGAGTAAATCTCCAGTATCAGAGAGGGATAATCAAGTGACCACCTACCACCGCAGCACTGAGTCTCCTTTACATTCTAGATGCGATAACGCTTCTACAGGGCTTCAAATTGTTTTCTGCAGTAATAAATTGGCATTCATTTATTCATAATTTTCTGTCCGAGGACAGGTCTTTCACTGAAACCCAATATTCTCCATTGTTTCTTATTTTCCGCCTTCCCCTTTGTCTCTGCATATGATCCATGTATCTTAATATTGTCTATCATCTGGTATCGTTTTCTGCCCTGAACTTTTGTCCCGTTCACCATTCCTTCTAGTGAATCCTTCAGTAGGCAGTTTCTTCTCAGCCAGTGACCAACCAATTCTTTTTCCTCTTTCTGATCAGTTTCAGCATCATTCTTTCTTCACCTACTCTTTCGAGCACAGCTTCATTTTTTATTCTGTCTGTCTATTTAACACGCTCCATTCTTCTCCATATTCACAATTCAAATGCTTCGCTTTTCTTCACTTCGTCGTAATGTCCATATTTAGTTATTTTATTTATTTATTTATTTATTTATTTAACCTGGTAGAGATAAGGCCATCAGGCCTTCTCTTCCCCTCTATCAGGAGATTACAACTACAATATTAAGAATACAATTACAATTATAATTACAATTAATATTAAATTTACAGATACAATAAAAATCAAAGTACTAAAAGATTAACTGATTAATAAAAGCTAGACAGTTTATTGTAAAAGTTAAGAAGAAAGAAGCATTTCTCTTATTGATTAAGTACAAATTAAACCTATTCTAGCAGTAAGAAAATGCTTAATAAGCTTGCTTTTGAACGCTACTAAATTCCGACAGTCTCTGATGTCACTGCATAACTGTAGACCTAGAATAAAATTGCATGACACAGTACTGCATTTTCCTTTTTCGGTCTTATCTACTGTAGTCCAAAGTTGCAAAGAATTTACTGTAGTACAGTATACTGTATTTAGAATTAAACTACAGTAATATATTTCATTTGTCCCGCGCCGTGGCGTCGTGGTCTAAGGCATCCCGCCTAGGACTCGCGTTACGGAATGCGCGCTGGTTCGAGTATTCATGGGGGAAGAAATTTTCTCGTGAAATTTCGGCCAGTGTATGGGACCGGTGCCCAACCAGCATCGTGATGCACTTGAGGAGCTACGATAGGTAGCGAAATCCGGTTGCGAATACCAGTTATAACGGCTGGGGAGATCATCGTGCTAACCACACGATACCTCCATTCTGGTTGGATGATCGTCCACCTCTGCTTCAGCATGTGGGCGTAAGTTCAGCAGCCGGCTGGTCGGTCTAGACCCTTCACGGGCTGTAGCGCCACGGATTATTATTATTATTATTATTATTATTATTATTATTATTATTATTACTACTACTATTATTATTATTATTATTATTATTATTATTATTATTATTATTATTATATTTCATTTAAAGCGGAAGGGATACATAATGCATATTATAAATTTACTGTTAGATTGGGGAGCCTCCCTCCCAATAAAAGACACCTCCCAGATGCGGACAGATTGTTACGTCCCTTCGATGTTCGTAAATGAGAGGTTTCACTGTAAATACAGCATTACAAAATAAAGTGTAAACGCTAAGAAAATACATAGATATGTGAAATATAATTTGTTATGTATACGTTCGATAGAATTATTTGTGAATATGGTTTTGAAAGCGAATTCTTGAATTCAAAACTGCGCATTAAGAACTTTAAGAGCAAAACATACTCTAGGTTTATGGAAAAGAAACATATAATAAAATAATAATAATAATAATAATAATAATAATAATAATAATAATAATAATAATAATTCTTTATTTATACTGGCAGAGTTAAGGCCATAGGGCCTTCTCTTACACTCTACCAGGTCACAAAGTATACAAGGAGTTAAAATTTAACAAAAAGTTAAAGAACAGAATACTAACATGTTACAAAAAAATAATGATAATAATAGCATAATAAAATCGACATTAAACAACATGAAAATAATACCATAACAGAAAAAAAAGAAAGTAAAATACATTGGAATATAGTGAAAGCAATTCATTTAGTACAATTAATGGTTAATGTGGAAAAACGTAAGGAACAATATATATAAATGGAATGTAATAAAATAATAATTAAAAAGAAAACAAATACGAAAATTAAATAAAATTCACGATAAAAAGGCTATGATAATAAATTCATCGGCTGATAAAGAGAACAAAAGGGGGAAAGGAAGGAAAAAAGAAATATATAGCCTATATTTTTACAAAACTATGACAGAGAAAGGGCTTATAACTGAAAGGAATCTAATTGAAAAAGTGCAATTTTAATTTATTTTTGAAACTAGACAATGTCCAACAGTCTCTGACATGTTGTGGTAGAGAGTTCCAGAGATGAGCTACAGAGACGGTGAAAGATGAAGAGTAGAAGGATGTTCTGTGTTTAGGAATGGAGAGTGTGATATGGTGTTGTGAGCGAGTATCTATTTCGTGACATGAGGACAAATGTTGAAAACGAGAAGCTAGGTAGCTAGGGTTAGAGGTTTGAAGAATATTGAAGAATAAAGTGAGAGAGTGAATAATTCTTCGCTCTTTGAGACGGAACCAGGACAGCATATTTAGTGAAGGTGTGATACGGTCAGATCTACGGACGTTGCAAATAAATCGAACACATGCATTATGAACACGCTGTAGTCTGTCTGTCTGTCAGTCTCATGTTAAGGTTAGTGTAGAGAGTGTCACAGTAATCAAAATGAGGCATCAAGAGCGACTGCACTAAATTCTACTTGAGAAGCAACGGAAGGAAATTTCGAATTCTTTTTAGTGTGTGAATTTTCATAAAAAATATTTTACATATGTGTGTGATTTGTGTGATAGTGATAACAAAATAAGCATGATACTCATAACAAAGCAGCACTTACATGGAAGTCAGTTTCCAAACATACGTCTGTGGCAATTTCAATTTGTGCTCATGATCCGCTCTAATCGGGCCACCCACGGAAGTGAAGCGCTGTTGCGTCGTCGGTCGGGGCGATCAATCTCCATTTGACAATGCTTGTAGATGGAACGAGGCTATAAAAGAAAGGGAACTCGCGGATTTGAAATGACTAGCCAGCTCACTACACCACAGTATGCTTGGAAGGGTAGTAGTTATCTAAGAGGGGTGGGGGGGGGTTAATTGCAATGGGATCGTCGTGGAAGGGAAACAAGGCCGTAACCCCTAATGAAGTCTCCGTGGAGAGACGAGATCGCTCCTGTAAGAGGGAGGATGAGATCGAGAGTACAGGGATGAACAAGTCAGGCGGATCGCTACTAAAGGAGTCAAGTTCAACCACGTCACCAGTCGTCCTCGGTGGTCTAGGGCAGCGGTGACCAAAACTCGAACGGCAGTGATTGCACGCGAGAGACAGTCTAAGACATAATATCTACACAAACAGCGCTCAACGAGCGCGCGCGCTACTTCGGAGCGGGAGAGCTGTGTTTACCGCTCGCCGAAACGGAGAGGAAGATACGTCAGAATGACATAGACTTGCTATGGGTAGAGGAGAGGGAAACGACCACTCAGCTATCTAGTGGAGTGCAGTGTGTAGGCCTAACTGTTTCACGTTGCTTACCTACTGCTACAGTACAGTATGGAGGAATCTAAAAACGGAACATAACATTAAACGATTTACAGCTCGAACTTATTGATCTTCAATGTGACCTAAGGACTAAAGATCGTTTGAATAATACTACTAGTCTGGTTGAGTTTTACAAGACTAAACGTTAGCAATAATATCCACGACTACACAGGCTGACTGTGAAAATGATTGCTATGTTTGACTCAACATTTATATTTGTGAGCAACTGTTTTCTATAATCAACTTTAATAAAGGCAGACATCGAACATCTGTAACTGATGTTTCATTACGATCAGTAGGCTACTTTTCCTTTCAGCTGCCAACAGCATAAAACCTCGTTTTGATGTACTGATAAATAAAAATATAACAAAATGATATTGTACATTTAAGTAGCTATAGAATTTCTATTACTTCTGTAAAATAAATATTTCTTTATTAATTAATAATAGTCCCAGATAGTTTTACAAACACTGAACGGGAATTCATTTCATAAACACTCGTAATAGTACTTCCATTTGTGTATATTTTGTACGAGATCACCCCTTCTTCCAGTCCACCCTTATACAGAGCGCAGCTAATATCTGCATTCCGCTCATGAGCTGTGAGCCGGCTTAGAGAGCACAAGCCTTGTGTAGGCCTGCTCTACATCATTCAGCCTTTTAAATTTCTCGTCATTGGAACTCTCTACCTCATACCTTAAGGGGCTGTCAGACATTTACTAATTTCAAAAATCGGTTGTCAAATAGACTGCTTAGACTGTGAGCTTTCCTAAAATATAATTTTTTCTAATATATGATTTTATTTTTAACATATAAATTTTCTTTATTATTTTAACAATTCGATTCACATTAATATAATTTGTTTGATTTTTAGAATTACATGTAACTAAACTTGTTTTCATTTTATTATTATTATTATTATTATTATTATTATTATTATTATTAATTGTATCGAATCCAGAAGTGCATATAGAGTGTTAGTTGTGAGGCCCGAGGGAAAAAGACCTTTGGGGAGGCCGAGTCGTAGATGGGAAGATAATATTAAAATGGATTTGAGGGAGGTGGGATATGATGATAGAGACTGGATTAATTTTAATCTTGCTCAGGACAGGGACCAATGGCGGGCTTATATGAGGGCGGCAATGAACCTCCGGGTTCCTTAAAAGCAAGTAAGTAAGTAAGTAAAGTAAGTAAAGTAAGTAAGTAAGTAAATAAGTATTATTAATTATAAATAGTTCCTGTATTTCTGCTATTGTATTGCTATTGTTCTAATACTGGTTGAGTGGAAGAGAAGACTTTATGGCCTTAACTCTGCCAGTAGAAATAAATCTATTACTACTACTACTAAAAATTCTCAAGCGCCACATAAAGATTATTAGTCGCCATGGCTACCTGACGCCCGAAATTTGTCTACCCCTAATTTTTGCAATACGCAAAACGCATTTAGACACCGTAGATCTAATTAAAGGTTGGAATTAACAAATGAAAAAACATAAATGTCAGCACAAACTTGAAATAAAACAAATTATAGCATGAGTGCGTCCTTTACGAGTCTCTATAACTTACATTACAATCAATGACTGTAAACATTTTAAGTGTTCCAAATGAAAAATTTCTCCTTATTCCTGATAAAATACATATACTTCTTTCCTAATGGCAAGTAAGATTGGTGTAGAAGTAGGTCTACCTACATACGCAAATCAGTAATTTCCTGAAATGTCGCTGCAGGAGTATGAGGTCTGGCATTATCATGTTGCAATAAGATTCCACGCTTGGCCAATCATGGATGTTTACGTCAAATTGAAGACTTCAGAGTCTTATGTAATAAGTTGCAATATGATTCCTTGTTTATAAGCTCGGGTCTATTCATATAGTGTTAAAAAACTACACGTTCCTTTTCCCAAAGCACAGAAAACATAACTGCCTAACTGCTGAGAATGGTCTGTAAGGTTTTAGTGAACTTTGGTGACGTTATTCAATTCTTCCTCTCTTGTTTTCAGGACAATAGTGATGCAACCATGACTCGTCCCCTGCGATAATCTGCTGAGGAATCCATTACATTATCCTTACAGCATTGCAGGCATCCACACGTCGAGCTTTCAATTTATCAGTTAGCCTGTATGGGATACACCTGGTCGTAACTTACCGAAAACCAAGCTGATCCTGTATTATGTGCTGCACACTACCAATAGACGTAAGTGCTGGTACCCATATTTGTAAATGACAATTGTGCTTATTCCACAATTTCTGATACGGCGATTCTCCATTCGTTCATAGTATTCTGACCAAGGGCAGGTCTTTCACTGCAAACCCAGCATTCTCCACTCTTCCCTATTTTCTGCGTTCCTCTTTGTTTGCTCATATAATCCATATATCTTAATGTCGTCTATCATCCGATATCTTCTTCTGCCCCGAACTCTTCTCCCGTTCACCATTCCTTCCAGTGCATCTTTCAGAAGGCAGTTTCTTCCCATCCAATTCCTTTTCCTCTTTGTGATCAGTTTCAGCATCATTCTTTCTTCATCCAATCTTTCCAGCACAACTTCATTCCTTATTTTTTCTGTCCATTTCACACGCTCCATCCTTCTCCATATCCAAATTTCAAATGCTTCTATTCGCTTTTCTTCACTTCGTCGTAATGTCCATGTTTCTGCCCCATACAATGCTACACTCCACACAATGCACTTCACTAGTCTCTTTTTTTTTTAGTTCTTTCTCCAGAGATCTGCAGAAGATTCTCCTTTTCTATTAAAAGTTTCCTTTGCCATTGTTATTCTCCTTTTGACTTCTTGGCTGCAGCTCACGTTACTGCTTGTACTACACCCCAAGTATTTGAAGTTGTCCACTTGCTCTACTGCCTCATTTATAATTCATAAATTTACCTTCTTTACCTTTCTTCCTATGACCATGGTCTTCGTTTTGTTTGCATTTGTCTTCATTCCATACTGCTCACAGCTGTCATTTAGCTCCAGTAGCATATCCCTTAGTATCATCTCCTCTACTGCTAACAACGCCACATCATCAGCATATCTTACACACTTTATTCTTCTTTCTCCTACTATCACTCCTCCCATGTTCTCAAGGATGACAGTTTTAATTGCATTCACATTTTCCTCAGTCACATCACTCACAGGACGGTCCGGTCTTTTTGCATAAGTAAGTAAGTAAGTAAGTAAGTAAGTAAGTAAGTGAGTATGTAAGTAAGTATAAATGAAATAAACACTTTCTTTAAAGAATCTAATGTAATTTTCAATACATTTAGCTATGTGAAGTTACCTTCAAACCTCAATATTATTTTAACTACTTACTTACTTGCTTACAAATGGCTTTTAAGGAACCCGGAGGTTCATTGCCGTCCTCACGTAAGCCCGCCATCGCTTCTATCCTGTGCATGATTAATCCAGTCCCTACCATCACACCACACCTCCCTCAAATGCATTTTAATATTATCCTCCCATTACGTTTCGGCCTCCCCAAAGCTCTTTTTCCCTCCGGTCTCCCAACTAAAACTCTATATGCACTTCTGGATTCGTCCACACATGTTCTGCCCATCTCAAATGTCTGGATTTAATGTTCATAATTATGTCAGGTGAAGAATACAATACGTGCAGTTCTACGTTGTGTAGCTTCTCCATTCTCTTGTAACTTCATCTCTCTTAGCCCCAAATATTTTCCTAAGAACCTTATTTTCGGACACTCTTAACGTCTGTTCTCTCAAAATGAGAGTCCAAGTTTTACAAACGTACAGAACAACCGGTAATATACAGTAACTGTTTATAAATTCTAACTTGCAAGGTTTTTGAGAGCAGAGTGGATAACAAAAGCTTCTCAATCGAATAATAACAGGCATTTCCTGTATTTATCTTGCGTTTAATTTCCTCCCGAGTATTATTTTAATTACTGTAGAACGTAAATTTTCTATTCATTTCCTAAATAAGCAAATTGATAACTTGCCTTTATTGTAGGAATAATGCATCGATGTAACCCTATTTGAAACACAAAAAGAAATAGCTAATAAGTTGTAGTTTTTCTAATAGTAACTTGAGATTTTCTTTACTCGATTAACAACTTTGGGACCTATTTTATTTCTAATATATGTTAATGATCTGCTAAATATAAATTTAGAAAAATTTAATGGATCTATATATTCATATGCGAATGATACAGTACTTATTTTCAGTGGTTTTTCTTGGCAGGAAGCATATAGAAATGCTAATATAGGTGCTAACATTGTTAAAAAATGGCTTAATTCCAACTTCCTTTCTTTAAATATATCTAAATCAACTTTAGTTCCTTTTTCGTTAACAGCTGCCAGTGTTCAAAATTTAAAATTTAGCGATAAATATAGACTAATAATACACAGTGAAAATTGTTTAGATCCCAAAAGTTGTAAATGTCCACCTTTGAAAGAAGCCACGTATGTCAAATATCTGGGTATCATTATTGATCAAAATTTAAAATGGCCTCATCACATTACTTATCTTTGTAAGAGGCTTCGTAAAACAATTTATAAATTCGTTAATCTTCGATGCTACTTACCTATTAGAGTTCTACGAAATGTTTATTTGGCCATTATTCAGTCTATCATTCAATATGGTATAATTGTTTGGGGTGGAAGTACAAACATTAATCTTAGTCCGTTAAATTTACTACAAAAACGAATAATTGAAATTTGTTTGAAGAAACGTTTCGATTATCCAACTAAATTAATTTATTCTGAATTTAATGTATTTAATATTGAACAAATTTATAAGTATACGCTGTTAAAATTGTATCATAAAAATCGTAATAAGTTTGTATTACAGACACACAATTATGACACAAGACGAAATATTAATTCAACATTAGTAGAACCTAAATGTCTCACATCTGCTGGTCTAAAGCATAGCATAAATTTTGGCCCTCGGTTGTACAATGCTTCAACTAAATTACACCCAGAACTTCTAACATGTAACCCACTAACATATAACAATAAAATTAGAAACGTGTTAATATCTTCAATTTGATTAAATAAATTTATAGCCTATGTGTATGAATTAATCAACCTATATTATATCTGTATTCTATAATTTTGAAATATATATTAGTCCTACTTTTCACGTGCGATATTATTCTTCTCTAGTGCTAATATTATATTATATAATTCCATTGCCGCTGTAATTATATTTCAGTTCCTATTTTATTTTACTTATTTATTTATATTATTATTTTTTTATTTTAATATTATATCTGAACTGCGACCGAGCACGAGCGCTGCTCATTCGGTCTCAAATTTTGTTAATACTACTGTATCTTCTTTTTATATTGCTTGTATTATTTTATTTATTTGTATTTCTCTTTGTTTGTTTTGTAATTATATTTCTTTATTCTGTAATTATATTTCTTTATTCTGTATATTTGAATTTAAATAAAATAAAAAAATAAAATTTTATCCTACTAAGAGATCATGCTGAAATGATCTGGACACTACATATTTTAATTCAAATTAGTAATTGCTCGTGTATATGGTGAAAGATTCCATCACGCAAACAATTAGACTAGTATGGTATTCAATTTCTCTCAGACTAAACCTATAGCTCTGCAGCTACAGTACACTGCTATGTTCGATGTCAGACTGCGTACTTATCCGTCATTCGCGACACAGGTACTACACAGATCCTGCCTTCTTCCGAGCGACAGTATCAGGGCTTCCATACTACCAAACAACTACTAATATTAAAAATATTATTTAACTATCTTATAGGTCAATTTCGAAAAAATTGTTTCGCAGAAAATTTGTTATAAATGCGATCTTTGAGTGTAAAAAGTTTTGAAGGTCCTATCCAACCGTGCAGTGTTGAATGTTCCCTTGTAAGAGACTGCTCTTGTGCCATGGTTTCTTATCGTGTATTGACTAAGAAGTTTGAAGGAACAGATTCAGTACGTCATGAAATGAAATCGGGAAGACCAAGAATTAGTGATATTCAGGTTGCAGAGATTCTTCATGAAATGTACAGTACATCTCCTACTGTAATTTCGGAAAGAATGAACTTGCAAATATTTAATATGAACAAAATATGCCCAATAGCTTATTTACAGTATAGAGATAGGCAAACAACATGCCAAAATATGTCTTCATCGCATAATCATTGCAAAAGAAAATATTTTTGCATAATCTCTAAATCGTTTTTCTTTTTTTGTTCCACACTAAAATACTTTATATTTCGCATAAAGAGAAAGTAAAATCTTTTCAAGTATATGTAGGTTATTTTCGATTGGGGTTCCAACGTACGAAGCTGCACAATTCTGTATATACACACTTCAGGATTTCATGTCACCTACTTTAAAATTGACAGATTAGGCGTGTACGATGATACTCATTTGAATATTAAATTATTAAGCAATTTACTGAGGAACACTTTTGTTTATATTGTGAATTTTATTTTGTAACAAAAATGTAATTTATTCGTCACACAATAATTCCTTTCTACAATTCGTCTTAACCGCTCTCGTCAACAATTGGATTTTCACTCAACACAGTATTCTTTATAGCACTCCACCGACGACAATGACAATTTACTTGGACTAGTACGAACAACAATGAACTGTTAATCTTAACTAATATTTACAAAGCACTATTTACAAATCAGAACTATCAGTTCTCAGTTCACAGTTTTTCTAGCTCAGTCACTCGAGTTCACAGTATCTCGAACCACAGACCTTCAGAGACAGTCCACTGTACTCGAACTCAGGTCCCTCCAACTGCGGTCCACTGCACTCGAACTCAGGCCTTCGGATGCTGATACAGTTGCGGACGCACATTCGAGTCGAAATCCGGTACACAAGACTGGCTTGCTTGCTCTGGCTTTCTCACTGACTGGCTGACTAATCAACTGAAAACTACTGTCGTTCCTTCGCGTCCGTAATTTATAACCACAGCGACGTAGCCTCGAAAGTTCGAATTCGCGATTCTTCCACTTCGACGGATTTCTCGGCCTCTCTAGGCAAGCAGAAGATGCGCGCGCAAACTCCCTCTCCACGTACGCCCTTTCCCCTTACTTCTCTCCGCCGCGCGCCATCCCAAAGCGCTCCGCGAAGCCCGCGCCGGCCCACGCGCGGTCCGCCCTCTTGCGGGACTCTGGTCGTGAGTTCGAATCTCACGTCGCTGTCACAATATCATTAAACAACATTAGACATTCAGAGATGATGGTGCTTCTTAGTGACTTGGTTACAAAACACAATGTCAGAGCTTAAGACAACGGAAGAAAAATACAGGACATGGAAAATACTCTCGAATCCATACCCAGGGGATTCAACTGGACATTAGATCATGGTTTATGCCACAGTCGCATTTGTCGAATTTTGCTACTCGACTTCTAAAAATGCAACAGATTTTCAATGTAAATGTGCAAAAATGCGACAACCACATTGGACTTCAGAAACGAAGATGGTAATGAAGAAAATGAAATCAGAGATGTGTTTGAACTAATCTGAATTTAAATGAAATGCTAACGGCATGGGCAATGTTCAAGAAGGTATTGAGCAATAGATGTTCAGGAATTGATTTCAAAGAGTTGGTGCAATTCATGTAAGGTAAGTGAAAAATTTCTTCCAAGTGATTTATATAATTCCATCGCGTACTGTGAATCGTGAGCGAGGCTTTAATTGCATGAATCTTGTAAAAACTGGAATTGGAAACCGCCTTTCAGTAAAAAGAGCACTCTTACTTACTTACTTGCTTTTAAGGAACCCGGAAGTTCATTGCCGCCCTCACATAAGCCCGCATTGGTCCCTATCCTGTGCAAGATTAATCCAGTCTCTATCATCATATCCCACCTCCCTCAAATCCATTTTAATATTATCCTCCCATCTACGTCTCGGCCTCCCCAAAGGTCCTTTTCCCTCCGGTCTCCCAACTAACACTCTATATGCATGTCTGGATTCGCCCATACGTGCTACATGTCCTGCCCATCTCAAACGTCTGGATTTAATGTTCCTAATTATGTCAGGTGAAGAATACAATGCGTGCAGTTCTGTGTTGTGTAACTTTGTCCATTCTCCTGCAACTTCATCCCGCTTAGCCCCAAATATTTTACTAAGCACCTTATTCTCAAACACCCTTAACCTATGTTCCTCTCTCAGAGTGAGAGTCCAAGTTTCACAACCATACAGAACAACCGGTAATATAACTGTTTTATAAATTCTAACTTTCAGATTTTTGGACAGCAGACTAGATGTTAAAAGCTTCTCAACCGAATAATAACACGCATTTCCCATATTTATTCTGCGTTTAATTTCCTCCCGAGTGTCATTTATATTTGTTACTCTTGCTCCAAGATATTTTGAATTTTTCCACCCCTTCGAAGGATAAATCTCCAATTTTTATGTTTCCATTTCGTACAATATTCTGGTCACGAGACATAATCATATACTTTGTCTTTTCGGGATTTACTTCCAAACCGATCGCTTTACTTGCTTCAAGTAAAATTTCCGTGTTTTCCCTAATCGTTTGTGGATTTTCTCCTAACATATTCACGTCATCCTCATAGACAAGAAGCTGATGTAACCCGTTCAATTCCAAACTCTGCCTGTTATCCTGAACTTTCCTAATGGCATAATCTAGAGCGAAGTTAAAAAAAAGTGCACTCTGCTAACAATAAATCTTGAAAACCGACTAGTAAAGAATTTCAATGTTTAGAGTGCCCATAAAATAATGTATTTTAATGTGATGTAAATTCAACAGTAATTGATTCTAAACATACATGTCTGCATAAGTATATCTGGAGTGTGACAAGATGGATTGAAAGTAATAAAGCTCCAAGAAACTAAATACATATTTTTTTTTTGTTTCTGCATACTTTATTAATTTTATCTTTCTGCACAATTATTTATAATATTGCACAAGCATTGCACATTTTTGCGACAATATTTATTTTCTAGTTTAAACCCTGCATTAGATCCAAACTGAACAGTGGACTCAGAGCTGAAATCATGAGTTTATGACGCATGATGCAATCTTCTGATCTACTAATTAAGGATTTAGTGCTTTGGACTCGTGCACCATTCATTAAAATTTAATTCAAGACAATCATGGAAATAACTGAAGTTAAAAAAACTTCGTCTTCTTTGATTAAGTTTCATAAAATTATCAATTAGAAGTTTAGCAAAAACTTGTAGAAAGCAAATTTAATTCTTTGGTGTCTTTTCTCATAAATCGATACTGTAATTGCAAACTGAAATAAAAAAAAAGAGACTTAGGGACTAAAAAAAGAAACTTAGGGAATTTGTCATAATGAAGAACATACGGAAATCAATTCCACTTGATTCTCGAGGACACTTTGTACATCCTTGTGTGTGACGAGATGGCTAGAAGGGGGAAGAGTCGTTTTCCAAGCGCGGGTTCTGATTTTAAAGGACTGTCAAATGTGTGGCCGTGATGAACAATGCTTGGTGTAACGAGGACAATTCCAGCGACGAGAAGGGGGACAAATTGATGTGGCTCAGCACAGCACAACGCTGTGCGTGCGTGTGTGTGTGTGTGTGTGTGTGTGTGTGTAAATTTCAGGCGCGGCTTTTAATCAGTGCAAGTGAGTCGAGTGCGATGGCGAAGAGGACGGGGGACCCCCCGCCGAGCACGACAATGCGGCTGTTATGCGGGTCTTGCTAATAGAAATGTATGGCCCGCGTCTAACTGTATTTCGTCGAGCTGTTATAGAAACTATCTTCTTTCTTGGCAGAAGGGTCTATCTGCCACACACAATAGTGATTAAGAAAGTCGCGGCGTCACTAGATAGCGACGGCGCCTAACCCTTATGCTGATCTGGCATCGAACATGAACTGACTTGAGCAATGGACGCTACTTGACATGTTTCATCATCACCGTCTCATATTCTTCTGTCCCTTACTGTGTAATCAGTAACACACTTCCCAATGTTTAGCCTAGAAACAGTCACATCCCAAATTGCGTAATTTTACGGCAGAACGTAAAAAAAAAAAAAAAAATATTACAACGTCTACTTCCCTCCGTGAAGATGCAGTATTAAAGTTCCTATGATTACCAGATAAAAACAGGGCATTCTTGTCTCCGTAGAGTACAGATAATAAATATAAATAGATGCTTATACAGGGACATCATTTTATTTTTAATTCAATTTTTATTGTACCTGCGTTTCTAAATGTACTTGACTCCCACCCCTTTCACTAATGTCCTTGCTAACGTCAGTCAAACAAACTTGCGGCCGCTGTTGCTAGCAGTGAAATAAACAGTACAGAGTACAGTGTGTTTCAGAAATATGTTGCATTTTCTATAGAAGAAAAAGCTTATATTATTGAAGTTTATTTTCACACAAGTATGGTGTGTAGCATAACTGAATTTATCTGTGTGGACTGAGCACAAGTGAAGATTAGAGTTACCGAAAGTACGGTACCCTATAATATGGTACGGTACTTAACAGCATTATTTAAACAAGAGTTTTGTTTTACTGTTTGTAGGTATGAAGGACGATGATGGAAACTGGAATTACAATATAACCAAACGTGAACAACAGTTTTTCTTTTTTTTTTTCACAATTTCCTGATTATATCATTACGGAATATTTTCGTAGAAATGCCATTAATCTGGTAGATAAATTTAGAGCAACAGAGTGTGCAGAAAGGAAGAAAAGTGTAAGATGGCCAACAAAGGTGACAGAAGATGCTGTAGAAGATGCTAAAGGAAGGGTGCAGCGAGGTCGTAATAAGTCGGTCAAGAAGTTAGCTGTAGATATTGGGGTTTCTTACGGAAGTGCTCACAAAATTCTCAGGAATAAATTAGGTTAGTAATATGCTGAATAAAGTAGACATTACATAATGTATATAACCGCCTGAAGAGTTGAGTTTGTGAAAAAAAAAATGTTACTATTCTACTATTTTTTGATAAAATACTGTAAAGTAATGACCAAACTGAAAATCGTAATACTATATTTCCCTGTAACATAAATGGATACACTACTTTTCTCTCCTCCTATAGCTAGTAAAATGATTTGTTTACATATTGCACTAGCAACTCCAAACTCCTGTAATGGAAGGTGGGTAACAGTGTTTCCGAGTATAGCCAGGTTAATGTTAAAAATGTTAGTAAAAATAAAGTGATGTCCCTGTAGAAATATACATAAATGTACACAAGATTTTTTAAAATAATTTATTGATCGATCAGCGCATTTAGCGCTATACAGATCATTTCTAAATAAAATATAAATACAATTCATGACACTGAATTGAGGGCAGCCTACACTGGGCTCCTCAATGAACAAAAATAATTGTTAATAAATAATTGGTGTGATGATAAATTTTGATTATAATATGAGGTCCATTGGAAGTCGACTCTTGATTCTGGTGGGAAATGTGGACTTCCTTCCGAGAGAGTAATGGACGGCGCCTGGAATATTTTCTAGGTTGTTACAGAACTTCTTAGCTTGTGAATGAATAAACTGTTTGATTGTGTCAATACCAGTTTCTCTGTGTAGTTGGCTGTTACGGACAAACCAAGGAGAATTGAGTGAAATTCGTAGGACTTTATTTTGAAATGACTGGATGTGTTTAATTTCACTTATTGCAGCTCCTCCCCAGACAGGACAGGCATAAAGCAGTAGAGGTCGTAATAGAGATGTGTAAAGTAGCATGCAATTTTGTAGCTTTAGAGATGATTTCTTGTTGAGGAGCGGATATAATTTAGTGAGTCTTGAATAGGCCAATTTAAGTTTGTTGTTGATGTGATGTTTCCATGATAGACGGCGATCTAAGTGAACTCCAAGATATTTTACAGCTTCATCCTTTGGTTCCACGGTATCACGTTGGTTGAAAGATTTATGCATGGAGGATTAGCAGGAAGACACAAAGTAAATATCATTGCTTCGCATTTATTGTACACAAGATTAATTTACCATATAAAGCTTTGGCTTTTCAGACCCGACGCATGCGAGTTGCGGGACCCGCCTCACACAAATCCGGACTACACGAGAGATAGTGAGTGGTTTCTATAACTGCGAGGTGCGAGGTCTGCGTACCTCGCAGTTATAGAAACCACTCGCTATCTCTCGTGTAGTCCGGATTTGTGTGAGGCGGGCCGAAGGGACTGCAGCCTGAGGCTTATTGTGCTTACCACTCCTATTCTGTGAATGATTGGGTACCCGAACGGCCGAGCTCTTGTACAAGGAGGCCTACAGCATGCCGTACCGTGAACTTAACCCGGGCTATGGTAAGTATAATGATGATGATGATGATGATGATGATGATGATGATATGTGAATTAATGATGGCGAAATGAGTCCGAGGTCCAACGCCGAAAGTTAATCAGCAATTCTGCTTCAGTTGGTTCAGGGAAAACCTTGGAAAAAACCTCAACCAGGTTTTGAACCTGGGTCCGCTCGTTTCACGGTCAGACGAGCTAACCGTTACCCCCCAGCACTCGACTTCTTTCATCGTACTAAACCAGCTCAAGAAAAGATCATGTAACAAATAATTTGCTTCTGTTGAGTTCAAGACAAGATTTAAGACGACTGAAATTTTGAAGGAAAACAGCAGGATGCACTTTGTAGAAAACAAATGAGTAATTACATATATTTCAGAAAGAATATGAAATTGCAAGTAAATCCTGATATAGGTGTAAAAATAGACTATAAGTACTAAGAACGAATGCCAACAGAATAGAATTTTTGAATTACTGATATGGAGGACAGATTTTATGTTCCTTTAAGACTATCTGATTCGTGAAGGATTATGACGATGACGACGACGACGACGACGATGATGATGATGATGATGATGATGATGATGATGATGATGATGATGATGTAAAGTTAAAGAGTGAAATACTGAGTCTCTCCTCTTTTTATGATTTTGAAATAAAGCTGTGCAAAAATTAGTACCACATGACAAGAAATTACATTTAAGACACATAGGCTATAATTGTTTCGTATTTAATGTTAGGAATTCAAACACGAATGACTTGTTTCTAAGCTCATTGAACGGTAATTAATGTGGATATAATTAAAGACAATGTTATAATGTTTTCCGACCTGTTTGAATTAAAAGTTTCACAATTATTACAAGTTTGTATTATTATTAATTAGTAAAACTTAAAAGTACAACAGATATTGCAAAATTTAAAACCACGATATGATCCTCATACTAATGATAAGAAATTGGTACAGATACGAAAATTGAAGTAAAATAAAATGGTAAAAATGATTATAATAATCAATGGAAACTTTTTGGTATCAAACACTGTACCTTCTTCATAACAATATCAAACAATACACTAACGAAATTTGTATGCTTTGTTTCAACCAAAGGGATGACAAAAGTTTAACAATAATCTGCAGCTGAAAAGTGAGATATTGTGTTCTTAAAAAAAAAAAAAAAAAAAAAAAAAAAAAAAAAAAAAAAAAAAAAAAAAAAAAAAATGCAGCAGTTGCTGAACCAAACATTACAATTTTGGACGTTCAAATAACAATAATTAATGACGAAGAGAATCGATGCTGTCTATGATAGTATAATCATCGTATCACAGAATGGAGTGCAAGAAAGAAATAAAAAGGACTCTATTACATATTTACACAGTATTCGTTATTTTCATAAAGAGATGTAAGTTATAGACCTATGTTTGATGCAAGATCTAATGCAAAGAATAGTTACGTATTTATATTAATAATGCTTAACTAGGAATAACTGAAGAACAACAAGGATTCCGGCAGAATAGATCTACGATAGATGCTATATACACATTGAGACAGATAGTAGAGAAAGCCGTCGAATTCAATAAGCTGGCTTATCTATGCTATATAGATTTAACAAAGGCTTTTGATAGAATTAAAATAAAAGATGTTATGGAAATACTAAAGAAAAAAGGAACCAAATATAACATTATAAAACTCATAAAAGATCTTAATGTTAATAATAACTACACAAGAATAAAGGTAGATAACCACCTAACTGATAAGGTACCTATAGCAACAGGAGTAAGACAAGGTGATAGCCTTAGCCCTATTCTGTTCAATGTGATCATGGACAAAATAATTACAAATGGCTTTTAAGGAACCCGAAGGTTCATTGCCGCCCTCACATAAGCCCGCCATCGGTCCCTATCCTGTGCAAGATTAATCCAGTCTCTATCATCATACCCCACCTCCCTCAAATCCATTTTAATATTATCCTCCCATCTACGTCTTGGCCTCCCTAAAGGTACCCCTCCTGTTCTATAAAGACTAGTTACGTTCCAAGTGCCAAATCTCAAAACCTTATTCCTTTGCTGTGGTCGTGCCAGAGAATCAGTCCTATTCCGAGGCTTATTGTAGAGATTCGTAACAACATGGACAAAATAATAAAGGAAAATAAAGCAGGGGCTACAGATTAGGAAATAAAGACATTAAAATAATATGTTATGCTGATGATGTGATCCTCTTAACAGAAAACGAGGACAACCTACAGAGATTGCTATACAAATTTCAAATAACAGCAGAACGATTTAACATGGTGATATCGGAAAATAAAACAAAATCACAGACTATCTCAAGGCAGCCACTCAGATGTAAACTTGCAGTATATGATAAACCCATAGAACAAGTCATGAGTTTCAGTCACTTAGGAACAAAAATAACAAGCAATAAAAATTTGGAGGAAGAAATAAGGGAACAGAATACTAAAGGAAACATAATATCAGGATATTAAGAGATGTAATTTGGAAAAATAAATACATGAACATAGAAAGCAAGATCAGAATATATAAAACGTGTATAAGGCCAGTATTAACATATGCAACGGGAACACGAGCAGAAACAAAAAAACTGCAAAAATGATGACAACAACAGAAATGAGGACATTACGAAGTATTGCAGGCGTTACGTTATAGGACAGGCAGACGAACGATGAGATTAGGGAAAAATGTGTAGTGCAGGACGTGACAAAATGGATCAAGACCAGAAGAAAAGGGTGGCGGGACCATGTATTAAGGATGACGGAAGACCGACTCCCGAAATCGCAATGAAAGGAAAGTTGGACACTCCAAGACCTTTGGAACGACCCCCTAAACGGTGGAAGGAAAGTTGGACACCAACGTCGGATTAAGACAGCAAAGTTGGAAAATACAGGATTTATCCTAAAACACGAGGAAAAAGAAGAGAATGCTTAAAGAGAAAGACTGGAGAATGCTGGGTTTACAGTGAAAGACCTACCCTTGGGCAGAAATCTATGAATGAATGAGTTGGCCGATATATTCAGAAGTGCAGTTTTAATGATGGCCTATGTTGTAGGTTCAAATTCTGCCCGACACATAGATGACTGGTGGAAGAAGTGCGGCGTTGTCGTAACCCCACGCCATGAAAAGTCCAAATGTGAGCTTAGGGTAAATCCTGCTAGGGGAATGAAAAGCCTTACATACAACAATCACGTTAGGTTTATCGTACTACCTCTCCCATCCCACTCCCACACCCCATCAAGAGTTTGCTCTGTTTATGATCACGATTCGCCACTATTAGTGTGGCTAACCCAATAACGTTGAAAGAATTCTTAATGCGAAATATGCATGATCAACGTATCCAATATACTAGGACATTCCGGATGAAATTTGATAAATAAACAGATAAACGCTAATATTACTCCCTAGCCTAACACCATGCTACTTAATACTTTATGGTTTTCCGAAAATTGTAATAGGCAAACATGACACTTGATTAATTTTACATCATCTTTCAATATTATTGCCTAGTCAGAGACCAGATAAAACAATGTTTTTTAGTAGGTTATTTTACGACGCTTTATGAATATCTTAGGTTATTTAGCGTCTGAATGAGATGAAGGTGATAATGCCGGTGAAATGAGTCCGGGGTCCAGCACTGAAAGTTACCCAGCATTTGATCATATTGGGTTGAGGAGAAACCTCAACCAGGTAACTCGCCCTAACCGGGAATCGAACCCGGGCCACGTGGTTTCGCGGCTAGACGCGTTACTCCACAGGTGTGGACTAAGACAATGTTAGAGAAAATCATCGCACTTGGAGGAAACTTGCACCACAGCTAATTTTCTGCCAAAGACATTTATACATATAAATTCTATCTCCTTTCCTGAGCAGTCGTTAACCAATTGACCTTGTTAAGACTATCCTAAAGAATCCTCTTTATGCTTCACAACAGCCAATGGCTTTTGCGAGAATGTTTAATTTAAAGTTAAATGCGCCATGTTGTTACACGAGGCTCGCAATCGACCTCGAATTTTGAGATAGATGTATGGCTGTGTACTCCTGCCATTTACCTTTCATATGATGAAAGTATGACATTATTTGGGATATGTCAAAACTCTCATATCCCACATTGAAAATTAGTCTTTAGTGGGAAAGAAAGCTTTCTCAGTCAATAAATACCATACCCCAGCTGTGCAAAATATGTGGCTTTCACTATTGCGACTTTATAACTCTTCGCTTTTTTATTTTAGTAGGTTATTTTACGACGCTTTATCAACATCTGAGGTTATTTAGCGTCTGAATGAGATGAAGGTGATAATGCCGGTGAAATGAGTCCGGGGTCCAACACCGAAAGTTACCCAGCATTTGCTCATATTGGGTTGAGGGAAAACCCCGGAAAAACCTCAACCAGGTAACTTGCCCCGACCGGGAATCGAACCCGGGCCACCTGGTTTCGCGGCCAGACGCGCTGACCGTTACTCCACAAGTGTGGACTAAAAAAAAAACCTCTTCGTGGACTTTACACTTTTTTTCTTGGAGTTTTTATGCTGAACTAGAAAAATTCTGTAAATTCAATAAAATAACACAGAAGACAATAAAAACGAGAAAAACGCAAACCGTAAACTACGCGACAAAAACGCCAAGGGAGCACTCTTTGAATGGCGGAACCAGATTAACGTTAGTAACATTTATTCTAATAATCAACAATGCTATTTCAACACTGGTGTCAACTATAAGGGAGAAATATAACTAAGGGCAAGACTCCGTTCAAATTCTGGCTATGCGGAGTGTAATTCCGACACAGTAGGCAACACTGCTGACTGTGGTCCGTCCCGGTATCTGCAGAGTAACTTCACGCAGTCTATCTGTGCCGGAGTGTATTGCGGGGAGCATCAGCTCGAGTCCGCTAAGAAGTAAGATGCTCGTGGTAGAAGGTAGAGTAGAGTTCAGATAGAAATTATCCCCTCCTGCAAGCCATTGCTCGCTTCGTTCAAGCAATGCCTCCCCAGAGCAGTCATTGATCCTTACTCCACAGATTCCTGGGATGGACCATAGACGAATTTAACAAAGCATGCAACTTGCGCGAAAGAAAAATCCTAAACTATTATAATATTCACCGCGTAGACGCAGATAGGCCTAATCATTCTTGCAAACACACTTTGAAGTAAGCGATATTCACACTATGTTATTTATTTAAAAAAAAACAGTTTCGTGTTACATTAGGAAGCAATTAATTTCTGATTAAAGTGCAATTTTCTTGAAATCTGGACAAAAGGGCGTCCGGAGAGAGTCCAGTCTGGACACTTGGACAAAGCTAATAAAAAGTAGGCTGTCCGGGATAAATCCAGACGTCTGGTCACCCTATTGATAAATAAAAATTTATATAAATTTTTGCTTTAAAAATTTTGTATTGCATTAACAAGTCCACAAAATAAAAAAAAAAATGCAGAAAAACAGGAATAAAATTATCATCCTGAATTTCATACTTAAAATAGCCCAATATGGAAGCTTAATACTACACCGATTGAAGACCTCCATGCATTCACATTTTAGAAGATTTTTTTTGTCTCTCCTGTAAAATTTAGCCTACTTCTTTGGATTGATGTTTTTTTTTATACAACTACCGATTCAAATGTTTTTCTATAGATCGAAATTAAACCCGTCCATCTCGAAGAAAATGTCGTAATTATTCTATCACCAGGGCCGGATATTTATGGAGATCGCGAAAATCACGACTTAATAGATATACAATATATTTTTACTAATATTTACGAATTAAGTGACTCTGATTAATAATATGCGGATAAACCAATCTGTACAAATCTCGAAATAGAGCTCTAATAGCGAAATATGAACACATTCGCGAATTATTACTATTAGCCTACGTCGTTTTATAGCGAATTTCATATTCTGAGTTCCTTTATTCGGATTTTTTTTTCACTTGAATTTGTGATATATCCAAGTAGGCTACATTGTATGTTATTCCAGGTGTTCTGATTAGCCTACATTAGTGAACTCAAAAGACGAAGAATTCAACATTTCACTAATAATTTTGAAGTGTTAATTTGAGGGCTGCAAGTTTTTTTCCCCCTTTTCAATAAATGCGTGTTAAATACAGACTCAATCCAATAAATATTGTCTATTGGCCATACCGCACATTTACCAGAATCCAAAAAACCTTTAATGTCAATTATTTGAAAAAGTAGGCCTAATATTCATACTGAGTTAATACTCCAATTCCAAAATAATTGCATTTTCCAAAATTTCCATTAATCTCCGCTAAGAGTACAAATCAATCTCCAACAATCTCCACCGACACCAATATTAAAAAACACAAATGATAAAAATTAATCTCCATAAATACCTGCCCCTGTCTATCACACTTATCTAAATTTCAAATTGCTGAATTCTTTTAGGCTGATACTTAAACATACTTTTAAGCGTATATCAACTTCTTGAGATCCCTGTGTTAACGATGAAGGGATATTGAAGAGATGATAGGGGGATTAGGATTGATTATGTGCGAGGGGGGTGAAAGATACACGCAGAGAATACCGCATCCAGCATAATTCAATTGCTCTTCCCTTTTCATCACCGCACATTGCGTTGCCCTTGCTTGAAAACGAATGCGGAGGTCGTTTCGACAATATGCATTTTAATCTTCAATGAGAAAAAACTGATCTCCCCCTCAGTTTGCTGTATTATCCAAACACAATATTGCTATTTGCAACATTACTGCTAAAGTGCTTCAAGGTTCACTTCTTGCCCGCCACACAGTCGTAATTGAATTAACAGGATATGTAACGCTTTAGTTTTAGTTAACGTTCCAGTTAAACTACAGACAGCCTATGAGAATTATCCAGACGAAATAAATAGCAATAAACCTCTAATGGATTGGGTTTTTTTAGTAAGTTATTTTACGACGCTTTATCAACATCTTAGGTTATTTAACGTCTGAATGAGATGGTGATAATGCCTGTGAATTTAATCCGGGGTCCAGCACCGAAAGTTACCCAGCATTTTCTCATATTGGGTTGAGGGAAAACCCCGGAAAAAAACCTCAACCAGGTAACTTGCCCCGACCGGGAATCGAACCCGGGCCACCTGGTTTCACGGCTAGACGCGCTAACGCTACTCCACAGGTGTGGACCCTAATGGCAGGGATGAGACGATATTAGCTCCCTATCATGGTAGAAGAGCTCGACCTTGATCACGAGCGCCACGTAACGTAGATATACATGCAGCGAATAAAGAGCGCAATTATTACAATAACTTGCATTACTAAATTTGTGGCTATGTAATAGGGCTAATTATTCAGTTATTTAATATATATGTACATACATAAACAAATCGCAAAGGGAAGGGTTTTTTAGGAACAAAATGAGAAATAGGAAAAGTTAATTGTATGTAAACCATTTTATTGTTAAAAGCAATTATTTATTATGTAAATACTTCACTTCATTGGTTAGGAGAAACTAATAGGGTCTACTTGCTCGACGTGTGTAATCTCTAAGTACCTGTGAGCATTTGTTGAAAAAATAATAATGACAATATTGATTGAAATAGAGTATATTGATTGTGTGATAGTGAAAATGCAGTCCTTACTCTCCAGTCGTGATTATGTAATGAGTTTTCTTAGAGTGATTTGTGAGATGCACGTAAAAAAAAAATTGATTAAATTAAGATATAGAGAGCCATCGTAATTTTTGGGGTCAATCATTTAAGGGGATATGTATGACTTTTAAAACTTCCACAATTTTCAGCCAAAAATTTGTGAAATTTAAACTATATAAACAGATCTATAATAATATCTGTACAAAATTTGGTGCAATTACGTCTAATAGTTTTGAAATTATATTTTTAAGTATATTTTATATTCACGTTACTAAAAAAGCTCTTTGCATCAAAGTTTTCAAAATGTTTAGTTCATATTTGCTCAAAATCTTGAAAACAGTTATTGGAATAAAAGTGAATTAGCTTTTTTTTGAGCTTAGTAATAGTATAAGTTAAAGTGCAATCAAAGGTAAAATATTGTGACAGCGACGTGAGATTCGAACTCACGACCAGCGTCCCGCAAGAGAGCAGATCGCGCGGGCTTCACGGAGCACTGAGGGACGGCGCGCGGCGGAGAGAAGAGAGGGGAAAGGGCCTACGCGGCGAGGGAGAGTGCGCCCGCAGCTGCTACTTGCGGAGTGGAAGGGGGACGGACCCTCCCGACTCTTCCAGAAGTCCGTCGAAGTGGAGATAGCCAGATAATTCGAGAAGTCGTACTTTCCAGAAACTGTGGTGTGAGTATAAATTACGCGCGCAAGTGAACTCGGGCAGTTTCAGTTGCAGTTTTCAGTTATTCAGTCAGTGAGTAAGCCAGAGCAAGCAAGCCAGTCTTGTGTACCGGAGTTCGACTCGAGTGTGCGTCCACAACTGTGTCAGCATCCGAAGGCCTGAGTTCAAGTGCAGTGGACCGCAGTTGGAGGGACCTGAGTTCGAGTGCAGTGGACCGCAGTTGGAGGGACCTGAGTTCGAGTACAGTGGACTGTCTCTGAAGGTCTGTGGTTCGAGATACTGTGAACTCGAGGGACTGAGCTAGAAGAACTGTGAACTGAGAACTGATAGTTCTGATTTGTAAATAGTGCTTTGTAAATATTAGTTAAGATTAATAGTTCATTGTTGTTCGTAATAGTCCAAGTAAATTGTCATTGTCGTCAGTGGAGTGCTATAACGAATACTGTGTTACTGTGTAGAAAGTGAAGAGTTATTGTTGTGACAATAAATTACATTGTTGTTGATTTGAAATAAATTTACAATATTATTTCTAAATTAAAGAAGCATGTAGTCTAATAAAAGTAAATATCCAGAAATAAGCAACAAATAAAAATAAAAAATACATTTAAAATTAAGAAATAAAAGGAATCTAGATACAATCTACTGACCCAAATCTAAATTAATTTACCTTCGATGGCAATTCCGAAATCAATTTATCTCTCTCTTCTCCTAAATAATTTCTATATTTTTTTTCATGTTGCGTCTCATAATGCCGTTTTATGTTGCTTTTTTTGCAAATGATATTTTTTTTACACAACAAACACTGGACTTCATCACCATGTTCGAAGCATAAATATTGTATCTTCCACTCTTCCTTGAAAGCTTTAAGCGCTTTCCGTTCCGTCATGATGCGCTGTGTTCTAAGATCTGTACATCCTTTAGCAATGATTACAGGTAAAAGAGCTCCGCGCGCGCGCAGCAAGAGCTCTCACTCGAAATTATTAGTCACCATCGCAAGACTGCTAATGGATTGGGAATTGAAAGGGAAACCTAAGTCGTGTTATACATTGCCGTTTTGTCAATTCCAAATCTGACATTATGTCGGGGATCTAAAACCAGTTTCCTATGGTGAGATAACATCAGAAGAGCTGCTCCTAGTTCTGGTCGTTTAAGTAAACTACAATGCATAAAAATTGTTTTGAAATTATAAAATCAATCCGAAAAAGAATGGAGCTGAGGCAAGGCGAAATAATATTTAATACAGGGACATCATTTTATTTTTACTTGCATTTTTATTGTACCTGCATTTCTGAATGTACTTCATCCTTCACTAATGTCCTTGCTCCCGTCAGACACACAAACTTACGGCTGCTGTTGCATTCGAAGTCTTCAAGCAGTGAAGTAAACACTGCAGTGTATAGTGTGTTTCAGAAATATGGTTGCGTTTTCTATAGAAGAAAGAACCTTTAGTAATAATATCGTACTAAAAAATTATATTGAAGAAACGATAAATTAAATTTCAGAGAATATGCTTCAAAATGTTTTTAATAATATGCGTAAAGAATTGAAGCCTGCATTGTAATGAACGGCAACCATTTTCAGCAACTTGTTTAAAAATTCAGATTAGCTTATTTTGAATTGAGGTGGCTACAAGCAAAGGAATGCTAGTGACATTTGTAATGACATGAGTTAAGTGCATCCAGTGTAAGCTAAAGTATCTAAAATTTTAGTGGCAAAGGGATATTTTAATCGCATCACACATTAAAATTTAAATAAAAATTTCACCGGTTTTACGAAAGCTTAAATATGTAAACCCCGTTTTCTCAAAAGTAACTTAAGTGCACTTACAGCCCTTTACTTATGAGCCCCTCAATGTAAATGCACTCTCTATATTGTATGATAACATCAATAATTAATATGCTAAATAAAGTAGACATTACATAACGAACATAGCCGCCTAAAAAGTTGAGTTTTTGAAAAAAAATGTTACTACTCTACTGTATTTTGATAAATTCCGTAAAAGTGGTGATCAAACTGAAAATCGTAATATCGTATTTCCCTACAACATAAATGGATACACTACTTTTCTCTCTTCCTATACCTAGTAAAATGATTTGTTTACATATTGCACTAGTAACATCAAACTCCTGTAATGGAAGGGGGCAACAGTGTTTCCGAGTATAGCCAGGTTAATGTTAAAAATGTGGGTAAAAATAAAGTGATGTCCCTGTACAAGAGCCCAAACTAACCTAATCTAACCTGTCACAGATTCGTATAAACTTATGCAAGGCATAGCGTGAGTACTATATACTGGCGTGAATCTTCCGTAATGTCACTAAGTTATATTGGTATGACTGGTAAGACAGCTGAAGGTGCATAAGTAACGCAGGAAGGGAGCTAACTCAGCGCTAGTAACCCAACTCTATACACAAGAAACTTCAAAACAAACACACCAACCTCAGTCGCCCCATGTCAACTAAACCCTATGATGAATCGTACTCAAAAAAATACATACCTTAAAATCGGAAGTTCTATCTAAATAAAAAGAAAATTATTGCTTTTCGCTCAATTTTACTAGTTTGTACATATTCTCCAAGTCAAATCAAGGAGTTCTGAATAAATTTTGTCCAGAAAACGCGCTGTAAACTAAAGTAAATGATTAACTTTTTTTTTTTATTCCGACGAACATTTTTTTTTTAATTTCGTCGCTTCTTTAAAAAATGGCAACACTGTAACGAGATTTTGAAACTGTACTCACCTAATCTCGATGTCCGATGCTCCTTAGGTGCTGTATGGTAGATATTTTGTTTCAAGTGTGTCGTTCACACTGCTGGAAAAAAATAATTGTTCCTTGTGGGTTTGACCGTTCCGATTCTTTATTTTCTCCCCCATTTGTATTTGCCTCACTTTCAGCAACGCACATTTATGTTTCTGTTCAGCCACTTTCAGAGAGCTTAGCTTCTCCCGTTACAGATGCTGTTCTACGTAGATACTCATGTTAATTGCTCTGTTTAAAATACGATTTTCCCAACCCTGATCATGATGATAGGTGGATTCAGTTTATAAAGATCATACTTTAGTCAACTGTAGTAACGCCAGGACGCACCACATGTTGCTTTGTGATTGTTTATTAGAATTAGACAAAAAAACAGGCAACCACAGGAATATTGAAACCTCTATCACACGAATGTACTATACGGTGTATACATTTGTTAGCAATGGCTGAGAGCACAAAAGTACCACAGGCTAAAATATACGATGCACTACACGTGAGGAAAGTTAGATTCGTTTTGTAAGTTAGCCTATTAAGACGATTTGACTGTTGTCACTCACATAAGAAAACTGTTTGAAACAACATTTCAGAAGCATTTTGCAAGACTTCTTCCATGGAAAAAGGAACAAGAGAAATATCTTTGTGAATGTCCTAGCAGTATCCAAGGTTTGAAGATTAAAAAAATTGGGAAATTTTATTATTGGTCGGTTCATCTAATAATTTAAGGCCAGGGCAGCATTTTAGAAGAATTAAAGAATTACAAGGTATCCTTAAACTTTCTCCCAACCCTTTAGGCCTATATATTATTATTTATGTGCACACGTATTATTTCTACCGTGTAGTTAAATAGCCTACTTTCTATTATTCGGAACTTCAGCAAAGTTTTCTACTTCTCGACTTGCTTATAAATTGCTTGTCCGAACAGATAAATTGTAGAAAAGCCAAGTTCACTATTACCTATTTTCTGTAATCTCGGACTTAACTAACTTTAAATATTTGGAATATAAATTATCTGTCGCCTTTCTTTTCAATACTCCACGAACTTTTTGTTATTCGATAAGATATGGTGATATTTTATTTAGTTATTTAACGACGCTTTATCAATTACTAGGTTATTTAGCGTCGATGGGATTGGTGATATCGATATGATATTTGATGAGGTCGAGAATTCGCCATAGATTACCTGTTGGGAAAAACCTCGGAAAAACCAACCAGGTAAACAGCCCAGGCGGGGAACTAACCCGAGCCCGAGCACAACTCCGGATCGGCAGACAAGCGCCTTAACCGACTGAACTACGCCGGTAGCCCCTATGCTAAAATGTTTTCGTGGTTATGACTCCCTTCGTTATCAGCGTTGAATAGTTTCTGTTTCTTAGGCCTGTTTTAAATTAGTACAACCTTCTACAAAACAACGACACACACTGTAACGTCCTGTTGCCGAATTTTCCTGTATTTGTTATCATTGTAAACTGCCATGTATTATCTTTCGTCCCTTTTTTAATATTTTGAAGACCATTTAAAACCTTAACACGTCAAAATACACAAAAACTTGTTCAAACCTTAAAAAGAACGATTCTTTAAAATAAATACGATAAAACATCCTTTAGGAATATATTTAAGCCACGTAAATCCACTGCAGCACACCACTAATCCATGCACATAGTAATAGCCTATAGAGGCACTGTGGCGACCTTATGAAACGCAGTGAGCTTGCAGTACTGCCAAAACAAGCATGTTAAATTCTGAAGGAGCCTACATTGAAAGAAGTGCGACGAAATGAAACTTAGGTCTAGACGAAATAAACGAGCTGACCAAATCAATTCTAACTGTTTGGAACGTTCGCTTCTCCATCCAGTAGCGTTCAGTAGTTTGAACACACAGGAAAATGGTTTTCAGTTATGAATTACAGTGTTACAAATGTTATACATACATTCATTAAATATCAAGGCAGCGTTTGTAGGTAGCCTACTGTGTGATACAGAAGCCAGTTGACAAGTGGGGAACATTATTAAGTCCACACCTGTGGAGTAACGGTCAGCGCGTCTGGCCGCGAAACCAGGTGGCCCGGGTTCGATTCCCGGTCGGGGCAAGTTACCTGGTTGAGGTTTTTTCCGGGGTTTTTCCTCAACCCAAGATGAGCAAATGTTGGGTAACTTTCGGTGCTGGGCCCCGGACTCATTTCACCGGCATTATCACTTTTACCTCATTCAGACGCTAAATAACCTAAGCTGTTGATAAAGCGTCGTAAAATAACCGAATAAAATAAAACATTATTAATTGTAAAATTGAAATAATTATTGTACAAAGCAACATAATGACGTGTTCTCTCGAAGATTTCCGTAATCTGAGTGACTTTTTTCATTTGCACTGTTAGGTTGGCACTACATACTTCCCTTTTGTACCGCTAGAATTCTCCACCTTTTATCTCCTTACCAGTTTTTCTGAATTGAGTCGTTCAGAGCAGAAGTGGTGTAAGACAAAATTGGATAATGAAGTTTAAAGTAAAAATTGTGTAAAATACAGCGCAAAGTAGCAATTAATATGTCCTTCGTGCTATCCACTGACTACTAATAGTTTAAATAAACTGAATATTAATTGCTACTTTGCGCTGTATTTTACAGGATGTTTACTTTAACCCTCATTACCCATTTCTGACTTACACCGCTTCTGCTCTGAACGGCTCAATTAGTTTCTGTTGAATACGTAAAATGAATACAGTACATAAATTGAAGTAGGCCGTGGCACGATAAATAATAATGATACGGTTAGTTTGTGTTTTGTTTAGTTTATTTTTGAAAATTATTGAGTTGAGTAAGAGTTGAAGAAGATAACATTATTGTTTATTGTTTTCAGTTGCGATATTGATACCGTATTCATTGAAAGTTGAAGAGATGATGTTGACTTCTGAACAACGAGTGGAACTAGTAGGCCTACTGCTTTGTGGGAGCAATCACGGGACAAGAGAAGCTGTAGACGAGTTTCATTGTCTTCATCCTGACATTCCAAAATCATCATACCAAAATGTAGCCAAATTATTGCATAAATTTAAAACAACTTTCAGTGTACTCGACAAGAAACGAATTGATCGTCCCAAATCTGATACTGGCGAACTGCATTCAATAGACGTGATTGAGAAGATGACGGCCAGCCCTAAAGGATCAATGTTATATGTGGCTCGAGAAAATGGTGTCATAGAGTATCTGTTCGCAGAATATTGAAATCTGCACGTTTTCACCATTACAAATTACAGCATTTACACAAAATGCAAGAAGAGGATCCACTCAAGAGACGAACATATTGACTGGATCACACAGCGTTTGCAACTGATCGATCCTTCCTTCAGTGACGAATGCTTATTCTTTCTGGATAGCCACGCTCATAGCCTATACAAAATTCACGATACTGGTCCAAAGTAAACCCAAGATAGATGCGTGAAGCTAACAACCCTGATGCTCCAAAAGTTGTGGTGTGGAATACTAAATGATATGATTGTAGGACCATATTACTTTGATGAAAATGTAAACCAGCACACAAATGGGGAATTCCTGGACAGCGCTATAATGGAGTTCCTGTATACTGAACAAACGGATTAGAATGTGGTTTCAATAAGATAGGGCCACTGCACATTATACTGTAACAGTTCACCAGAAACTAAATGAGATTTTCGGTGTGCACAGGGTTGGACGAGGTGGATCTCAGTAATGGCCTCCACAGTCACCAGACCTCACACCCGTTTTTATTGCTATGGAGATTTGTGAAACAGTACGTTTTTCAGACAGAGCCCACATCAATAGATGATTTGAAACAAAGGATCACCCATGTTATCCAGCATATTCCATCTGCAACACTTTTAAGCGTAACATACGTACGTATGTCAGGATCGAGTAAGGAACTGTCTTCAAATAAATGGAGCACATTTTGAACATTTGCAGTAGTCAATATACTGTATACAATTGTATTTCCAATTAGAGTAATGTTTCCCTTTGTCAATGAATTTTGTATCCTACGGTATTTTAAGCCTTCGGAAGAAATTTTCTTTAGCAAATCTAAATTAAGATAATATCAACTTTATTCTGTAAAATAATAATAATAATAATAATAATAATAATAATAATAATAATAATAATAATAATAATGAAAAGTCTAAAATCAAAATTTAAAAATGTAACAGAAATAGCTATCTAATGGGACACAATGGTGTTGTTTTGTTACGTAACACATAAAAAAGTATCATGCAGATGAAAGAAAAATATAGTTTTTGAACGAAGCACAGCTTAAACCTATAGTTTTCTAAATCAGAAGTGTAAAATTTGTGAAAGACACATTTCTTTCGGACAGAGGTATAACAAGAAATTTTTAGGGGAGGGAAGTTCAGTACTGGAAGATAATGAAATTACTTGGAAATCACTGAAGTTTATGAGGATTTGGTTTTTTAACACATTGATTATTCACAGATAAATAAAAATTGACATTACTTTTTAAATTAAAAGTTTATAAGTTTATCTAAACCGCATAGAAAGTCTTCTAGGCTTCTTTGCTAGTTCATCCAATACTTCATCACTTGTAATTTGAGTTTCACAGTGTACGTGAAGATGCGCCAGTGCATTCAGTCGAGCTTGTCCTGTACTGTTTCTAAGATTATGATTTTAGGTGATTCAGTTTACAGCTGATCTCTTACTGGAAAAGTGACTACTTTCTATTTCGGTTTGGTTGATAGGACTTTCTCCACTATTTACACTCCTTATCAAATTTTATTATAGAAAATTTGTACCTGTAATCTATATTTCGAAAGTCTATATTAAGCGATTGTATTTAATTTTTATAGCTATCTACATAAATTGACAAATTAAAAAGGTATTGGCAGCAGAAGATAAATATTATCTTCTAGTTCCTGTACTACAACATACATAATGGGGTCGGCCTGAGTAGCGCAGTCGGTATAGCGCTGGTCTTCTGTGCTCGAGGTTGCGGGTTCGATCCCAGCCCAGGTTGATGGCATTTAAGTGTGCTTAAATGCGACAGGCTCATTTTAGTAAATTTACTTGCATGTAAAAGACCTGCTGCGGGACAAAATTACTTCACACCGGCGACGTTGATATAACCTCGGCAGTTGCGAGCGTTGTTAAATAAACCATAATTTTAAATTTTACATAATGAGACAAATTGCAGTATATCAATCCCCCGGACTTTTTAACACAGACCAACATTTATTTAATTACCTAGTTATTCGTCGAAATTATTGTAACAACGGCACTAAAATATACTTAAACTTATGAAATATCTGTGTGGCTATATTTTATATTTAATTACGTGCTAGAAATTGGAACTCGCTTCCGAGTGATGTAAGGGGTTGTTGGACGATAACTTCATTCAGGTCAAAATTACATAAATCCTCTCTTAACAGATTAATTACTGATTAATATGTGTTACTTATAATGAAACTAACATCTGTCCATTCGTATTATTACCATTAATTTATCTAAATAGAATACAAAACCTCTAATGGCAAAATCTCATTACATTGATATTCTCATTACATCAACATATTTTAGATTTATATTTTGCTCCCTATAACATAGTTCTAATAAACTTTTATTTTATTAATTATCATTTTAACCAACTAGCTATCAACTTAATTACAATCCCTTACATATTGCATATAGATTGAATTGAATTACATTAGCTCATAAATTAAGTTATTACTGTTTTTGTAGGTTTTATCTCAATTTAAATAAACAAGTACTAGTCGTTAAAACTTAACTGAAGAATATTTCTGGAGAATCTTTTAAGCGTATTGTAAATATTCATAATTTAAATATGTATGTCTCTATTGTATTGATTAAGGCTGGTTGAGTGGAAGAGAAGGCCTTATGACCTTAACTCGAAAATGAAACATTCTATTATTACTATTGTTCTTTATTTCATATTTTATTTTCTTATGTGTACAACTTGGGGGTGCAGGTATAAGAGGTAACAGCTTCCGCTCGGTCGCTTACAGACTCAACTTGTGTGAATGACGCTTAGAATCTTCAAGTAGTCTTTCGAAGGATTCCATGTCACTTGGTATACAAAAATTGGCATATGGACAATTCACATACTCAATTTTTTTTATTTCATTTTTCTAATTACGTAAACTAGGGCCAATAGGTGAGGGGATTGTAAGATCTTTCTCCTTTTCCTTTACATATTTTCAGTCAACTTAAGTATTATTTACAGACTTGAATATACTATTTAATAAATTTTTCACAATATCTGAACATTCTCGAAATATACCATGCCGACTAACATTATTGTAATATCGTAGTTAAGAGCTTATGAACTATTTTCGTTCATTTAATTTAGTCTTTTTTTTTCGTTTATATCTTAAATAACTCTGATTGAGGTTCTGGCTAATACATCTCTTATCACTAGCGCTGAAGAAAAGTATTGAAATCAGGGTAGTAAATAATTTCTATATACATTGTTTACAAAATGCTCGCGTTGTCGGGTGTCTCTACTGTCTGTAAGGGGTAGAGAGAGAGAGAGAGAGAGAACATCCGACTCTCCTCAATAGTAGACCTGCTTAAGTGACGTGAGGTTGTATCAGGATGCCGAAACAAAAAAAATCCAACAAAGAACAGATAATAAGGAGGACTGAATTCAGAACATGGGGAAATTGTGTTTGACTCAATTGATAATGATTTTTTTTTTTTGTAAATTTAATATTTGTTCCGAACACAAGTAATCCTGTAAATGTAAATTCTGTTATGAGTTCATTCATACGGAGCGGACTGTACAAACAGCCGCTACCGTAAACAGTGCGCGCATATAAGCATTTTGTAAACACAGAGCTCTACGTACGATGCAGCGTAACTTATAACCAATTCTTTATTTCAACACTACTTATCAGGCAGTAGCCTATATCTCATTTGATGATGTGTGGCAGAGGAAGAACAATAATTGTTGCAAACATCTCTAGTCTGTTTAGTGAACTATGTTAATAGTCAGAGATGTAGGTTATGCAATAGAGGGGAAAAGAAACTGGCCACACTAATCTATTATCTTCTGGCTTAGTTGCCTCATGAATGATGCCTTATTGATGTCACGAGGTTCCAACAAGTCTTCGGACTGATGACTAAATGTACATATCTCTTAAATTTTTTACTTTAATTCAATGTTACACTACAACTTTCGACATCGTTACAAAAAATTTAGCCAGTCAACTTTATATCGATCTTCACCACAATATCTTAAAGCAGGCATGTAAAAAATCAGACACTGAAAGTGCAGTGTATGTGCGCGGAACGCCAGTCTGTGCAGATTGCGTCATTCACGTGTTGCTCTTACCAGTTCTTAGCGGTAGGGATGTACAAGAATCTATTCTGCGCTTCTAGTGTTCAATAAATTGACATTTGGACGTTATAAACATATTTAGAGAAGGAAAAAACACAATTATTGTCAGTGTCTATATTTTACAATAATTGTAACACAAGAAACAATAGACTTACTCAGTTACAATTCACAATGCAGTCGGTCGTAAAGAATCATTTATTTACATGATTTGTGTACAGTATTTGAAGAAAATATAAATATTGCAGTAATTTCGAAACAACAAAAAACGAACACAATATTTCATTTTACGTAGTAGGTACTGATTATTTCAATGTAATACTCTTTCATTGTTCCTCAAGCATTATTGGGACCATTGGTGCACAAATTCTAAGAAAGAAAATATTTTACTCCCAATTACATGCATTAGGACATTGTGAGGCTTTTACACTGGAATCATTTCCTTGCTGTATATTAATATTAAATTCACATTATGATTAATAAATTGGATAAATTAAGCTTGAATTTAAATTTATATATAGTTTATTTGGAAAACGCTGAGAGCAAGTATTAGCAAGTTGGGAGCTTTACTGAATTGAGTTAAAAGAGTACTTCACAAGCTGTGAAGCGAGGACATTTTCTTTATGTCAGGCTTAAAGATTTATTAACGTAAGTGTATTAAGATAATATAGTAACGTGAGGTGGAAAATTCGCCATTATGTATTTTTTTCCAGAAATTTTTTTCCGCCTTACAAATAGTTGCTTTCTTCCTTCCCTTACAACCTCAAAAGCCTCACATGTATTTCTCACTATATTCTCATCACTTATCAGCTTATCAAATAAAAGTTATAAGTCGTCTAACCATTGATGGCTGTGTTAGTACAGACTCCAAAAGAACATCATTTTCATGTTTGTCTTGCCGTGAGAGTATTAATTAAGAAATAAGAGCAGGTGAATATCATATTTTGAGAACTTTACTAATATGATTTAAATTCTCATATCACTATTAGGTCCACATGATATGATGAAAGCCTTTCATTTTAAAATAATTACTATTGGCTGAGGAAAATATCATAACAGTTATGTTATATGATTCGTGATTCCTCTTCTTCGTTATATCTGTGGACTCTTCACTTTATTTTCCATAACGCATTCATAATCACAGCTCAATGAGCACCCGTACTGATCTGTGTTACTGAAACAAAAGCTGATCTGCTACTATAGGTACTGTACAGCCCTGTCGCGTTCCCCTCCAAGCCGATTCGCTTTCTCCAGGTAGGGGAATAGGAACTGCACGTTGCACAGAGACCAGTGCACAATGTGCAGGGTTTTGACATGCCTGTCTTAAAGCCATTCTTGAACGATATGCTTGTATTTAAACATGACTGGTATTGTTTTACTGCACACAGAAAAAACAAATCTTATTTTAACTTTTAGCAAAACAGAAACCTATACCTACAATAAAATTCAAGTAATGACTTCCATCTTCCACATTGAAAGTTATCAAAATCATCTGTTATTCTTCTTCTATTGCAGCGAACAGGAAGATCACTAAATATTATATGAGGAAGAAAATGCACCATTAAAGTAAACAGTTGTAATATACTTCCCAATGCTTTTATTTCGTGAAAACTTCAGACTTTTTTTTACAATTCTTTACAACTCATGTTTTAATGGCAAGAAGCATTACAAAACCTGTTTTATTTTCTTTTCTTATACACAGCAAGCTGTCTCAAAGTGGTGTTTTAATTTAACCACAGATGTCGCCCTGTGCGTGCGAGGCGAAGAAGAGGAGAGTGAAAATTAAAGAATAATAAGACCGATAGAATGGTGAAATTAGGCGATTGATATGTGAGGTACCGCATGTTCCACTTCTTGATGCGAGTCTGCCTCTCTTCCAGACGATCCGTGGAGGTATGTATCTTTTATTATTGTGTACATCAACTCACGTATCACTTGCACACGGTAACACAAACGAGTTGAGAAAAATAGAAGTTAATGTCTTTTTCGATCAACTCCGATGAATCTGATTTCATTATGCTATTTCATTTAATATAGTAGTACATTATATAATACACAATATAATAATATTTATAATATGTACAAAAACACAGGCGAGTGTGTTTTGTTTTGCTTTGATTCTCTTCTCTTTGCTTCTTGTGAAGAAAGCAGCGGTTAAGTTCGCGTACAACGAGAATGCTAGGTCAGTGGAGACAGTGTTCTATGTACACATATTTTATAACACTCAATTACAAGTATGATTAATGGGTAAAGTCTGCGTGGTAGCTACGACGACTCCGCTTTGTCTTTACGTCATCATCTTGGAATAAGAGCGGAGCGTAATATCCTCTCAGACAATTATTGGTCGATTTAATCCGAATCCTTTCACATAAAAACGTTACAACCGTACTGATCATCGGGGTAATAATGATTATTTATGTAGTATTACATTATATCAAAGGGGAAACCAGTTTCAACTTTGTTCTAAGTGGTGAGGTAAAATCACAGATAAAGAAAAAACTGATCCCATGGCACATTGGAGTCAAGGCGGTGACCGTCATCCGACGACATACACCCGGCGAGCGAGGGGTGGAATCTGGAACATCACGTTATTCACAAGTATGGATCTACAACCAGGTGGGTCAATGACTACCACGTCGTTCGGAAAAATGCAACAAAATACCTTAAGCTATATTATTTGAAAAGCAACTTTTCTCGGCACTGAGCACTCGTTCTGGAAGTGCGCTCGCTCGGGTGAGCCGCGACGGCCGTGCCTCCGCTCGCCTCTCCTGTGGGGTCCCTGCGCCGCGCCTAGTGGTGGTACTGGTGGTAGAACAGCGCTGGACCCCACCGGGCTCAGACCAGGCCGCCGGGCGGCTTCACGTCGTCCAGGCCGGCGAGCGGCGCGGGCGGCGGCGTGTTGTTGACGGACGCGGGCGAGTTGACGCCGCCCGGCAGCTCGGACTGGCTGTTCTCCTCGGAGTCGCTGCACGAGTCGGAGCTGCCCTTCTTGCTGCCGCTGCCGTTGTGCGTCTTCACGTGCTTGGCCAGGTGGTCGGAGCGCATGAAGCGCTTGTTACACACGGGGCAGGCGAATCGCTTCTCGCCGGTGTGCGTGCGTAGATGGCGCTGCAGCTCGTCCGAGCGCGTGAATCGCTTGCCGCAGAAGAGCCAGTTGCACACGAAGGGGCGCTCGCCCGTGTGCCAGCGCAGATGCGCCTTGAGATGCGACGTCTTGCCGTACACCTTGCCGCAGCCGGGGATGTGGCAGCTGTGGATGTTCTTCTTGCGGAGGTGCACGCCCGCGGGGCCCAGGCGCTCCGCCTCCTGGCAGTTGGGGCAGTCGCAGGTGGCGCGCCCCGTGTAGCGGCGCTGCGAGCGCGGCGACGGCACCTGGGGCGGCAGCGACGCGGCGGCCGCGGCCACGGGCGAGGGCGCCGCGGCGGGCGAGTGGTGGTGGTGGCCCAGGCCGAAGGACGCGCCCACGCCCTGCGCGCCGGGCAGCATGGACTTGTACGTGTCCTGCAGCAGGTGCTGGCCTGACGACAGCAGGTGGTGCGCCGTGTTGGAGGCGGCCAGCGTGTGACTGAGCGACGAGTAGTCCGCCGAGGTGGCGGCGTAGTTGGCGGCCGCCATCTGCGCGTGCATGCCGCCGCTCATGTCCAGCCAGCCGCCCGCCGTGGCCGCCGAGTGCACGTCCCACCACGTGCCCGCCGTGTTGACGGTGTCGCCCGGCTTGATGCCTCCGTGGTGCGTGGCGCCCGGCATCGTGTTGAAGGGCCACGACTCGTACGGGTGCCGCGTGTACACGGAGCCCAGTGCCGCGGCGTGGTGCGCCGTGGCGGCACCCTCCACCTTGCCCAAGAGCGCCGCCTGGTGGTGGTGATGGTGCGAGTTGTCGCTCGTCACCGCGCTCTGCGTCGTGGCGCCGGGGAAGTACAGGTCGCCACCGCCGTACGTCGCCGTCGCAGAGCCGCAGGCGGACGAAGTCATGACGGGGCGGGTGGTGTACGTGGAATTGGCGGCCGCCATGGAGCTGGCGGCACTGCTACTGGTGGCGGCGGGCATGAGCGAGGATCGCTGCGACAGACTGCTGGGCGTCGTGCTGCCCGTCGTGCTGCTCGTGCTGGTCTGAGGGCTCTTCTTCCAGGGGTGGAACCCCTTCCCCACAGCTGCGTCCGCGAGCGGGGGCGGCGACTTACTGGACAGCTTGTTGCACTGCGCCGCCAACATGGCGAGCGGCGTGCCCCGCAGCCCAGGGTGATCCTGCACAACACAGACCACAACATGTTTCAATCGTGCAAGGCAATAAAATACTAAGCACATTAGGCACAAGTCGTACTCCATCTATTTTTTTCACAGTAAGAAACCTTATAACACAGACAACACTCCATCAAATTGGCCTTAGTCGAGGTGTAGATGTAGAACATGTTTCATTGGATGTCTGTTTCTAAGGTCAAACTCGTAACACTGCAAGTGCTTTCCGCTTTTCAATTCTTCAGCTGCAATCTTCTCGCAAGAAGAACATGACTTTGATCCTTAACAGGTATCCTGAGATATTTGTTGTTTTCTGTCATTAAATTTCCCTGTAATTTTCAATGCACCAATTCTAAACAGGCTCTATGATTGAAAACAGGCCCTGAATAGACATTTATATATCACAGTCTTCATCACCAAAATCAATGTACAACTCAATTTCAAGCTGCCTTTGGCATCTTTAAGATGACCTTAACTCCTTCAGTCCGGAATTTATATAAAAAAAATGAAAAAAAAAAAAAAAAAAGACTGGTCAAATAATCATTCTGAGGATCCAAAAATTACAAATCAAGTCTTCACAGAAAATAAAAATTTGAGGGCAATTTTGACACCTGGGACCCCACAATTTTAAATTTTATTTTTAATTGAGGTATAGAAATGTTTCAAAAATAATAGTCTCCATTTCTATCGCACTGAATTTTTTAAATATTCAAACGTATCGAAGACATTCCAAAAAAGAAAGAAAGGAAAAATGTATATTATAATGTACATCAGGCCTTGAAGGGGTTAAACATTAAACTTAATTACATTTGAAATATTAAATTTATTTTGAATACAGGGCAATGTGTATGAGGTGATAACAAGTTTCAAACGTATAGCAAAAGAAGAAGAGCTCTGTTCCAAGGATTTTGGTAGGCTACTGTTAGACAAAAAGTTAAGTGCAAAGTGTCAAGTGACGTAAATAAATTGACACGAATAAACATTGTTTGAAGGCAAAAGTGTTCTTTCTTTTTGTTAGCTATCTTGTTTGAAATCTTATGTAATACATTTTTCTGTAGCGCAATTTTCTTACAAAAAATATCGATCCTAACAGAGTCCCTATTTTCATGAGAAATGTATGGCAGACTTACTCTATTACCACCACAGAATGTTTCCATAGGTTGCACATGCTATAATAAATAGTTTTAATAAAAATTGTAAAGGTATAAATCGATAATTATACGTATGTATCTGTTATAAGAAAACAAGTCTATCAAATTTAATTAAAATAAATAAACAAAGTATCGAGTTAAAAATAAGATAAGAGAACCACAATGAGCAGTAAAACTAAGAGAACGATTAATTTTACACAATTATTATGAAGATTTAATATGAGTTGTTTTATAAACAACGGCTAAATAACTCATCTAGGCCTATATGTACTGACAATAAAGTAAGTTTCTATTGGTACAATCATCAGATATGTACCTACATAACTTAATGTATTTCTTATACCATAGCACAAAAAATCTTGTAGCTCATTTGGGATACATTTCGTGAACATTTATTATGCGCAATTAAAAGGAAGTCACCCACTTTGCCTATATAGTTAAATATTACTGAGAAAATGTAAAATTAATTCACATGATGTAAAAATGGTTAACGAATCATAGCTTACATCCACGAGTACACGTAACATTCATTAACATCCATTATGTAAGTATTAAGGCCAATTCTTCATTAAATATACACAAACCATACCTATAAAGAAACATAGTAAGGAATACTCCGAAAAACATTGCTTAATGCAGCCCAATTAAGAAATACTTTATACTAAACATCCCATTTCGCAAACGTATTTCTTATTAAGAAAATCTATATTTCTTACAACATTTGTATGAATTGTATATATTCATGACATTGTATAATCTGAAGGAATCATATTCTGAGTTCGGGTAATGTTGATCCAAAATAAACCACTAGGTAATGGCTCCTTTTTTCTGGTAATACTTACAGATTTTTCGGTTTTATGGCTTAAAAAATTTCATGTTTTATCTGTTGCAACACCAGCTTGTGGTTCTATTATTTCTTTCAGAAATGTAAAACATAATAAAGACGTAGCAGCAAAGTTTCTTCACTCCTTAAAGGTCGCCTTCCTCCACTGTACCTCTCATGTGCTTAGATTTTTATTAGAACTATGAGAACGATGATTTGAAGATATTGGGAAAAACAGGAAATGTCATAAAACATCATTATCGAGAAGAACAATTTTTAATGCCTGAACATTCCTGGTTTTTAACCAATATCCCAAATGATTAATGTTACTTTTACACGGATATTTTCACTTTGAAATTTTTTGTGATTGGACAGTTCTGTAGTCCTAGTTGCTACCTATACAATGCACTATAGTTTATATCATAAAATAGTTAAATGGACATTCATTGTCCCTCCCAAAACCCTTCATTTAATACAGTCGTACTAACTAAAATAGAATTTGGAGGAGAGCCAAAAAGTGAAAAATATTATTATTACTATTACTATTATTATTATTATTATTATTATTATTATTATTATTTCAATATAAAGTAACAGAACTAACACGTCACATATTACTGCTATTTTTAAGTTGAAAGGCGGACTCAGCTATTCTTCTGCAAAATCATATTAATATGAGTAAGTTGATTTGTTGTTTTATTTCAACTGTAACTTAATCTGTTTTGAATTTGGACACTTAGAAAATAAAGTACTGTATCAAGTACAGCTAGTATGCACTCCTTAACAATCTCCGCACCAGTAAATGGCTTAATTTCTGCTACGTGATACAATGCTTTTGTTGTAAATTGGTTTTTATGTATGCACAGTGGAATACATTACTTTCTGTTCAGATATTACGGACATTTTTAACATTTTCAGTTTTTCTATGCTTGATTGACAATGCTCGCTATTATAATGTCTATTAAGTTGAAATCGTTTATAATATCATTATTATATTATCAAGACATAATAAGCACATGAGACATGACGCTACTTTTTTTTTAAATAAAACTCTTAACTTATGTGTCGTTGAACACCTTCACTGGCAGTAATGATGCAGGGTAACCAAAGTTTTCTTCAGTGCACATTATGACAGAAATTAAAGAAAATAATAATAATTCTCAGAAAAATAGTACAGAAGAACCTCTATTATCCGTGGTAATGAAGGGGGTTGGCTGAACGGTTAATCGAAAAAATCGGATAATCCGTACTATAGAAGACTTTCATAAATTAAGTGTTGCATAATGCAGATTCGGTAATTTTCTCCGTGGTCATGTGTTTTAACATATTAGGGTTATTTTACGACGCTGTATCAACATCTAGGTTATTTAGCGTCTGAATGATATGAAGGTGATAATGCCGGTGAAATGAGTCCGGGGTCCAGCACCGAAAGTTACCCAGCATTTGCTCGTATAGGGTTGAGGGAAAACCCCGGAAAAAACCTCAACCAGGTAACTTGCCCCGACCGGGATTCGAACCCGGGCCACCTGGAACATATTAGGTAGTGGATCAGAAATTTTAAGTATAATAGCTCTGTTGGAAAGAGTGGGTGAAGAAAGAATAATGTTGAAACTGATCAGGAAGAGAAAAAAGAATTGATTGGGTCACTGCCTAAGAAGAAACTGTCTACTAAAGGATTCACTGGAAGGAATGGTGAACGGGTGAAGAGTTCGTGGCAGAAGAAGAGATCAAATAATAGACAGCATTAAGATACATGGATCATAGGCCATACGGAGACTAGGAGAAAGGCAGAAGATAGGAAAGACTGGAGAATGTTGGGTTTCCAGTGACAGAATACTATGAATGAATGAATGTCAATGACGGATTTCTAAGGGTCAACGAAACTTCTTATGATGGATTTCTGTGGAAAGATAGGAAAAATATAGACCTAGGTCTCATGTTATAGATTTAAGTACGGTAATTTATACACTTTATCCTTTTTTTTTTTGCTATTAAATCTCGCACAGTTGTAACTCCAATCTTGTATTCCGATGTGAGATGAACCACAGTTCCTCTTTTCCAAAACCACTCAATTATATGCACTTCTCTTCGATACTTAGCACAACATGTATTCTTTTGGCACTTCTGGAAGACGTTTTGCAGAGAAATTAAACAGGTCACTCGAACAGTAACTATAATGTGTAAGGGCAAAGGCTTGTAATATCACTCTCTATAAAAAAAAATACGTACTAATGTATTGTGCAGTGCTCAATATTTTTTCTGTAACAAAAATAGGAGAGAATGACAGACAGATAATCCAACAATCGGTTAATAGGGTGACGGATAATCGGGGTTTTACTGTAATAATAAAATATTAGTTCAAGAGCCGCAATAGATGTCTTTGAGGACCGCATGCGTACGAGGGACCGAACATATTAACAAAACTTTTCTTCGTAAAAGTTTTCCTGACTCGTACACATCCTCTGTCATGGCAGGAAACATGCTCGATCTTCTCCAGAGAAAATATGCGTACAAATTAACCAATGATATTTCAAGGGATGAGTCATGTTGAAATTCTTTTAATTATAGTAGGTATCTTCCGAAACTCCATTTCAAATACAAGAAGCTTCGCTCCGGAAACTAACAACTTGGAGTCCTGGACAGAAAGGAGCTCCCGACATACCTGCCAATTTACTTTCGGTTCACCTTTGAATAAGTATTACATAGGACTAACTGATTCTGTGAAAAGCCACAAATGATTTGAAGGCAATTATATCTGCGGTCAGTGGGTACTCTGGCTAGAGTTGCTGAAAAGGCGGCTTATTTTTTATGCAAAGTCTGAGCTGGCCAGGCGCCCGATATGAGGATGTGAGTGCTGGGTCCATTAGGTTAGTAACGAACTAACTGGCGTGTGGCACTCCTCGCAGATAGTGCCAAATGTTCTGCAATTCTACTTATAGCCTGATATTTGTAACAATACGCAATAATAACTTATTTTTGTAGGACTAAATATTTTGAATTGTTTATTCGGAATAGTAATACCACAGTCTAGTATATACAGTCGCGAAGCTCAATACGTAGTAAATATGCAAACATTAGGGGGAGAGTCGGGTAGTATCAGACATCGGGTAATATCGGACAGAGAGTTTCTTTCATCTACCACACGATGATAGTACCTGATTGACATGGTTACGTTTCTGTGATGTCGCATAGAGAAACGTAACCATGTCATTCAGGTACTACCATATGGTGGTAGATGAAAGAAACGCACTGTCCGATATTACCCGATGTCCGATACTACCCGACTCTCCCCTAGGTAGTTGCTCACCACTAGGATCGCTAATAACGCCTCATTACAGGCAATGCAAAATAGTACCGTCACAGTCTATTGTTTCTAGCACCCTCAAAACTCAAGCTTCGTGACTGTATATAGTAGACTGTGGTAAAACCTAGTCAGAGGCGTAGCTCAGGCAGTAGACGCGTTTACCTGCTAATCCGGAGCTGCGGAATGGGATCGATTCCCGCTTCGGCTGATTACCAGGTTTGGATTTTTCCTAGATTTTCCCGAACTGTAAAATGGTGAATCCTCGGCCTCATCTCGCCAGATAGCATCTCGCTATAACCAATTCCATCGATGCTATAACCTAGATCGATGTTATAATCTAGAAGTTGAAATAGCTTCGTTAAATAGCCGAATAAAAAATTAATAATTGTGTCGGACTATAGGCCTAGCTGTCTTAGGGTACGTACAAGACGAAGCCAAGCTGGTAGCCTGACTGGTTACCCAGCTGGAAGGAAAACCTAAACGTTTCGCAATGGAGACGTGCAAGACGAAGTCTGTTCGGTCGATTGTTACTTAGCCTGTCAGCCCGCTGGTACAGACCGATTATTTAGTTCTGACACCTCAGCGACGCGAAAGAGGGGAAGTAATAGGAGGAGTGGGGAGAGTTCCGGAGTATAAATAAAGGCGAGCGGTCGGAAAAGGCATGCAGTACAGCTTAATTGTACCGCACGCATGACATCCGATCGCTTCGAAGGCAACCGAGTGAATAACCCAAACACCCCTTGGCGTAACTAAATGGACTCGCCTGTCCCAGGCGAACATCTCTGGCGACTATCAGGACTAAATAATCGTACTGTAGCTGGTAGAATGGATCCCCCCATTTTTTCCAGCTACCATCGACCTAAATGTCGACCTTGTTGGCGAGTTGGTATAGCGCTGGCCTTCTATGCCCAAGGTTGCGGGTTCGATCCCGGGCCAGGTCGATGGCATTTAAGTGTGCTTAAATGCGACAGGCTCATGTCAGTAGATTTACTGGCATGCAGTTGCGAGCGTCGTTAAATAAAACATAACATTTTTCGACCTAAATACCTTTACTGTTCATGCGTTCTGAGAGTCCGTACAAACTACCCCAAACGCATATTGCTATTTATTTCGACCCGTATAATGGATTGTGAAAGATTTATTTCAAATATTTACAATGTTTGGAATCAGGCTCATCCCGGCCACTAAAACCTATAGACCATCTTATTGTGAAATTGTGAGATGAAGTAGGAGTTGAAATGGATGCTAATACAGGTGAAGTTAGCATCTTCATATGCCATAAAGTTCGTGGGGGCATAGAGATTGTCACTGAAACAATGTTTGCACCAAGATACGTTAATGTTTTTATGACGCGTGTAATGTGGACGTTATCAGTTCGGAAGTACAGGGACATAATTTTATTTTTACTAACATTTCTAATATTAACCTGGCTATACCTTTGGATCAACGATTGAGAACCGGAAACACCGTTTGCTACCCCCTTCCACGACTGGAGTTCGATGATACTTCGTAAAATATAAACAAATTACTTTACTAGGTATAGCAGGGAAGAAAAGTAGTTCATCCATTTACGTAAACTAGGATATATCACGATTTTGAGTTTGATAATTTTCATTAGGTTTTTGTTTAATCAAAATACAGTGCTGTATTAACAATAAGTGTTTTTACTCACGAACTGAGCTGTCCATGTGGACGTATTCATTATGCAATGTATATTATACTGTCTACAGCACATTAGCGTACAATATGAAGAATGAAGTTAAATTGAAAAATAATCATAATATAGATATTTAAACACATTTTTGAAAGTGGTGGCCGTTCATTTCGATACAGGCTTCAGTTCTTTTGTGCATATTATCGCACTATAGACTATTGTACCTAATTCCAATTACCAGTTTCGTCCTTCGTACTAGTAACTTATGATGAAATAATTCTGTACCTACTCTATAAAAGAGTACCTTACTTACTGTAAATTCAATCTTCACTTCTGCCCGATCCGAAAAGATAAAATTACTCAGACATGCTATCTACTGTCCGTCCAAGTGAAAGGGGGGATCGTAGAAAGGGGGGAAATCACGTGACAGTTAATTACTTAACGAGGCCATTTTATTTAAGTTATTTTAAACAGTTGTATAATATTACGTAGACATCTAATGCCTAACAGAAATTAATGTTTTCAGAAAAGAGCTAAGACATCCCAGCCATTAGCCTTTACAGAGGGGCGAGTAGAAGCGGGTGGGGGAAACCGGGATGCAACGTAGGCAAACGGACAACAGTACCTGTGCGAAAATATGATTCAATATTGAAAGCTCTTTCGTCACTGGAAAACGCGAATATATTTCTGGAACGTACTATATTCACTAACTCAGTAATGTTTACTATGACCGTAAGGCGACTTTGACTGCACACGCGGCCTTGGTTCTGTGCGGAGGACGATTGGAAGTGTACTCTTAGAGGAGGTGAGAGTGAAGTACATTCAAAAACTCAGGTAAAATAAAAATTGAAGTAAAAATAAAATGATGTCCCCGTAGAACATTTCGCCACCGTTATCGAGGAAATCGATTATACGTACTGTACCTTTAAAAATTGTAGGCAGCTGCCAGATACAGGAAGTGGCTTCGAACAGCCTACAGTTTCTTTCTATAGTGACTATCTGAATGAAAATGTGTTTGGATCGAGCCCCGCAGTTTGAGACACCTTTCATATGAAAGCGAAGAATTTAACTCTGTTATGCACTGAGGGGAAGAACATCAGCTCCAAATCCCTTGCGTCAAGTTTTCCCTTCAGCTCGGACCTGTTTCTGGGGGAACAACCGCGTGATTTACGAGCCCTGCGGCTCCTGCACGTCCCCACACAACAAACAACCGCCTCACACTCCTCGTAGCTGTGCCACATTACATTACAAGGGCGCTGGAGTTGAAAATACCAGACGTCACAGCACTTCCTTCATTTTAGTATGTCACGTATGGGGATAAGCTAATAGTGAACTTATTGGACTCTTTTGTCTAGAAGATAATAATTGTAAAGTGTTCTGTAGGGTATAGCGCATTTAAATGCATAAGAACGAAGAGGAAGTCAGAACTCTACTGCTCATTTGCTAACGTGACAATCGAGTGTTATGTACAGTTAAAGATCAAGACATTATAAACCCCTACGGTGGCTGAGGGAAAGACCTCCGGCCTGTCACGCAGGCGGCCCGGGTTCGAGTCCCGGTTAGGTCTGGGATTTTTCATTCAAAAATCTATAGTGACACTTGTGGCGGACAAGGTCGCAGTTGGGGTTATCTCATATTAGGCACCTACATAATTCTGTCAACATTTCTCCATTTCGTCACCATTCCACAGCATTCTCCGATAGCTGGCTGGGACGCACGGAGGGAGCTGCCCTAGGTTACGCAGCGAACCTTAGCGTAGTCAGCCGGTGTGGGTTTGGGAATGCACCTAGTTTGAGGGTTAGAGCAATAGATGGTAACAAGTCGCTGTGCTGAGTCATAGTGCCCCTCTCTCGTAAATTCCATTCCATTCCGAGACATCATAACTACATATAATAACAGTGTATATCTCCAATAAATTATTTCTTAGCATCGCCACAGATACACTTCATTGTACTTGTCACTATCTCTTGTCACTAGGGAGTTCTTGAAATTTATATTTTCCCCGCCATTCATAAAATATTTTGATATGATACCTCTTGCACAAAGGGGAGATCTATAACTGAAACTTGATTAATATATTTCAGTATTATTTGTATTTATCCTGGTAATAATGAACAGTTTGACTCGTAGACATTTTGTTTTTGCAGCATTAACTTCCCATGATTGTACGAGAAGATTCGAAGAGAATGGCAGTTACGTAGACTTTCGGCTCCCCTCTACTACCATTAATGCATAACACAATGCATACGGCGGTTGCTGTCGTCTGCGATACAACGAACTTTTCTGTAGATTTTCGAGTTCGTCATTTTTTTTCGGTTATTATATGCTTATTTAAGTTGTGTTAACTCTCGCTAGTGGTTTTATATTTTATTTTATCCGTCTTAATATTTATTTTATCATTGTAAATATTTTTGTTTTATCACTATTATTATTATTATTATTATTATTATTATTATTATTATTATTATTATTTACATCATCAGCATTATTATTTGATCTCTGTAAAATTTAAGTAGACTACTGGACTGTACCCGAGCACGAGCATATGCTCATTTCGGGTATCTATTCACATGTATTCATTTCAAATGTAAATTGTAAATAAATTTGAATTTGAATTTGACATATGTTACATGACTTTCTAATCTCTTTCAATTCTGTGTCGCAGTTTGGTATAAAAGAGTCTCACACAGGAAGAATGAACGAATGGACTTAATATAAGTTATCAAAGTTCATAATTTAAACACTAGGCCTAAGGATATATTATTATCTAAATTGAAAATAATTTTAAGTAACTTACAGAGTGCAAACATAATAAATACAGGGTGTAAACGATATAAACTGCCAAAATTATACAGACTGTACATCTCGGTCTACTAAACATGATGTGTAGTGAAATTTTTTTTTTTGCTTTTTTTGTTTTCAATTTTTGTTTTTAATTCCTAAAATATCATGTTTTTAGGATTGATAGTAGTTTAATATTTATTGTTCGAGTAAATGTGAACGTCACACGCTAATACCACCACAATAGAGATACAACAGAGTACCCTGATTTGTAAACAAGGATATCACCACAGGCGGACCGAAGTAAATAATAACGATAGACTACCATTTCCAAAAACATTAGACTCGCAAATACAAGTAGACCACAAAAGTTACATAAAAACTTTACTATACATTTTGTGCAGTAATTTATGCTCTCTCACCAGTATTTTTTGGCTGTTTATGTCGTTTACACCCTGTATAGTAGGCTAATGAACTGAAATCTATTATCACGCAGTACATCTCACTTGTCGATGTGTGTCAGAAGAAGGACAATTGTTTGTATATACAACCGAAGTCTGATTAGTGTATAAATGTTAGTAGTCAGCGATCTATGCAATGGAGGGAGAATGAAACTGGCCACTCTGCCTCGTTACCTCCTGGCTCAGTTGATGCCTTATTGGTGTCACTTATGAGGTTCAAAACTGTCTTAGGACAGTTGACTAAACATCAACATGAACTGAAATTTTAGCTGACACATCGAGCTAAAAAAAGGAATTTGAAAACGGAGATAATATCTAAGTGAAAAAAAATAAACCCGTGACACAAGACCGACTAGTCGACAGCGGGCCTCACGTCCACATACCTTAATAGAGGTGAACGATCATCCAACTAATAAACGGCGTAACGTGTGGCTGGCACGATGACACCTCAGCCGTTATGACTAGATTTCGCCACTCACTGTAGCTTCCTAAATTCATCACCGGTCCCGTACACTGGCCAAAATTGCATGAGAAACTTTCTTTTCTCATGAGGATTCGAACCAGTGCTAGTTTAAGGCGAGGAATTTTAAACCACGCAGTTACGGTGCGAGACTGAAAAAACTGAGGGGAGAACTTCTTATGTGGAAGCTCATGACATAGAAGGAAGGTATAAAATACAATTTATTTAATAAAATGTGACATCACTATTATTATTATTATTATTATTATTATTATTATTATTATTATTATTATTGGTTATTTTACTACGCAGACCCACAGTCGACTAGTCGGTCTTGGCCCTTTACGGGCTGTGTCACGGGTTTATTTATTTTCACTTAGCTACTATCTCCATTTTCTTTATTCCTTTTTTTAGTTAGATATGTCAGTTAAAATTTGAGTTCATGTTGTTGTTTAGTCAACTGTCCCAAGACAGTTTTGAACCTCATGCCTTTCATACTCCATCGACAAGTCTACCGTGCTATCAAAAAGGAGTGCGTTACGGTAGACCAGGATAATTGTAAACAGGGGGTAATTGTAAAGAAATACTTTGAGAAATACAAAACTGTCAATATAAAAGTGTTAATTCAAGGAATATTTAAATTAACATGTTGGCTAACCTAGAAAGCAGTTTGGCGCCAAATAGGAGTAACTGCTTAGTTGTGAACGAATGTTTTGCAAGAGTCTACAAAGAATGTTGAGAAAGAATTTTGCTTCACCTTCATTTTTGGCATTGTAAGTAAACGTACAGTGCTATTTTTTAAGAATATGTTGTTCTTATGAGTAATGTACAGTAGTTAACATTTATTACAATGGTTTTGAGATCTCTCATAACCACAGTTCGTTAAATTATGACGTGTTTACATTTACCCCATAGTTTTAATTGTAAACATATTTTAATATGGTTACATTTCGTACTTTCCAGTAATCAAAATGCCAAGAAATTATATTAGAAAGAGAACCCCCACCCAACTACACTGTAGACGATTTAGATAAGGTTGTCACAGATGTGAAAAATAGTAACTACAGTTATCGTGAAGATCAGGAGAGGTACTGAGTTCCTATGTCGTCATATATCATAGGTTAAAGGGACGAAATGTACCAGTGACCAAAATTGGAGTTGGTAGGAGTACAGCTCTTTCTTCTCAAAGAGAACAAAAAATGTTCAGTGTCTGATAGCCAGTGCGAAAATTGGTGTTTACAATTACTACCTCTCAAAGGGGGATAAATGTAAACTAGCAATTAAAAGATGAAAAAAGCCAACCTTATTGTTTTAAACCCATTATCAGGGAAAAGAAAGATCTAAAAATAAGTATGTTTCTTTGTCATGTTTACTGTTACTGAGGGTTGAGTAATGTTGAAATATATTTGAAATCAGTGAAAAGTGTTTACAATTACCATGGTCTACCCTATATGGCAATAAAAATGTTTAATAGTCTCCCTGTGGATATAAAAAATGAAACTCAAAGTATAAGATTATTTAGGGCCAAATTAAAGAAATATCCCATTTCTCACGACTTCTATTCTGTAAGTGAATTTATGACATTCAACAACGCTTCATGCATATTTCTGTGTTGTATTAAGTCTTGATACTAAAACTCTGTGTTGTACTAATAGACTATATTGTAAAACTCGTCTGTATATATTTCAACTAGACTGTGACTATAATTAAGACTTTATAGATTTTTTTTTTTTTTTTTTTTTTTTTTTTACATATTCAATATTCTAACTGTGAAGCAATGTACGAATACCATGGAATGTAAATAAATAAAGGGACATCATTTTATTTTTACTTGCATTTTTATTGTACCTGCATTTCTGAATGTACTTCACTCACACCCCTTCACTAATATCCTTGCTCCCGTCAGACATACAAACTTACGGCCGCTATTGCATTCGAAGTCTTCAAGCACTGAAGTAAACACTGCAGTGTATAGTGTGTTTCAGAAATATGGTTGCGTTTTCTATAGAAGAAAGAACCTATATTAATAATATCATACTAAAAATTATATTCAAGAAACGATAAAATCAATTTCAGAGAATATGCTTCAAAATGTTTTTAATAATATGCGTAAAGAATTGAAGCCTGCATTGTAATGAACGGCAACCATTTTCAGCAACTTGTTTAAGAATTCAGATTAGCTTATTTTTAATTGAGGTGGCTAGAAGCAAAGGAATGCTAGTGACACTTGTAATAACATGAGTTAAGTGCATCCAGTGTAAGCTAAAGTATCTAAAATTTTAGTGGCAAAGGGATATTTTAATCGCATTATATATTAAAATTTAAATAAAAATTTCATTGATTTTACGAAATATTTAAACCCCATTTTCTCAAAAGTAACTTAAGTGCACTTACAGCCCTTTACTTATGAGCCCCTCAATTTAAACGCACTCTCTATATTGTATGTTAACATCAATAATTAATATGCTAAATAAAGTAGACATTACATAACGAACATAGCCACCTGAAAAGTTGAGTTTTTGAAGAAAAAAATGTTACTACTCTGCTGTATTTTGATAAATTCCGTAAAAGTGATGATGAAACTGAAAATCGTAATATCGTATTTCCCTACAACATAAATGGATACACTACTTTTCTCTCCTCCTATACCTAGTAGAATGATTTGTTTACATATTGCACTAGTAACATCAAACTCCTATAATGAAAAGGGGCAACAGTGTTTCCGAGTATAGCCAGGTTAATGTTAAAAATGTTGGTAAAAATAAAGTGATGTCCCTGTACAATACAATACCAATCGGTCGGACAATAGACTACACATCTATAACTTTGATTGAGAATAGGTTTTACCCGAAGTTCATAATTGAATATTTTTTTATCTAACAGCACTAGAAGGACACATAGGGTCATATTCATAGACATTCTTAGCGCGGGCTTCCGGTGGAAGATCAGCGAACTAACGTTTTTCGTATTCAGAAACCAGTGTTAGCGATATGATATGATATGAATCCTGTACAACTAATCAGTCGATAGCCGGGGCTAGTTTAGCACGTTCGTAGTGCGGGCTAGCGAACTGTCTATGCATAGCACCCATAGAGGGCGCCCGTAACATGAAGTCTGCATGAGGTCGGCTTTCACGTCCATACCCAAGCTGAATTTCGAATTCATAGTCGTAGACCTAGTCTAGATATGTTAAGACTGGAGTTTAACCTATGCTTCTTATGTCACTGCTGGTTAGTTTATATTTTCTTGTGATTTTCACGTCAGAGAGTCAGCAACATTATCATCCAAACGCTTTCATTCTGCCAATCTTGAAGACTGCATTACACAGAAATTACTATAAAATTCATATTCTATCAGAAATACAAGCAAAGTAACAGGTTCATATCTGTTTAATTGCTAACACTAAAATGTAATTGTTTAAGTTTACTAATCTATTAAAGAAACGTAGCGTACAGGAGCTGTAATTGCGGGGAATTCCTGTAATTCTGCCAAAGGATTAAAATAATCGCGAACCCTGTTGTCGAATCGTGCGAATAGAGGTCACACGACTTCTTTCTTCCGAGGGCACAGCTACTGATTTCTAAAATGCACTAGTGTACATACTTTGTAGTTACGTTGTGAAATGGCATTAGCCTACAAGAAATATTTCGCGTAAAACTGGTGCAGCGTAATTGAAAAGTTCAGAACCATAGGAAGCTTTTAACAGAAAAAGGAGCATCTTCTGCGGACCTCTGGAAAAACAACTAAGGAAGAGACTAGTGAAGTGTTTGTATGGAGTGTGGCATTGTATGGGATAGAAACATGGATATTACGACGAAATGAAGAGAAGCGAATAGAAGAATTTGAAATGAGGATATGGAGAAGAATGGAACGTGTGAAGTGGACAGACAGAATAAGAAATGAAGCTGAAATAGTGGGTGAAGAAAGAATGATGCTGAAACTGATCAGGAAGAGGAAAAGGAATTGGTTCGGTCACTAGCTGAGAAGAAGCTGCCTACTGAAGGATGCACTGGAAGGAATGGTGAACGGGAGAAGAGTTCGGGGTAAAAGAAGATATCAGATGATAGACGACATTAAGATATATGGATCATATGAGGAAACAAAGAGGAAGGCAGAAAATAGGGAAGAGTGGAGAAAGTTGGTTTGCAGTGAAAGACCTGCCCTTGGGCAGAACACTAAATGAATGAATTTTTTCCTATAGGCCTAACATCCTCTTCTAATTACGTTCTTTTAGTCCTTGAAGAACATAATCAATCTGTTATAGAAAACTCTTTCAGAAATTAACTTTTATAATATCACAGTTCAAGTACTGAAGTTGATCTGAAAGCGCCGCTAAATCCGAACTACAGTTATTCTGTCTGGAATAAGAAAGATTTGACTATACATTCAGTGTTAGGAGTTTCCTGTGTGTTAAATCTGCGGTCATCAGCACAGTGCACCCTCGGGCTAGCGTCTTTTACCCGCAGATAAGACATTGCATTGGCGTGCATCCGTGGTTGCTGGCGGGTATGATTCCTCCCTCTTCCTTCTGCACGACGGTGCATATTGCGATACACTTCTTACCCGTTACCCATTTCAGCGAGTGCTGACGACCGCTACGTTAAATAGTAAAAGAGTTTGAAAAACTTCACTAAAATATTCCGAGTTTCAATCTCATCCATTTTTTGTACTTGAATTCCTTGAGTGAATCTGGAGTAACAAGAGAAATAAAGAAATTTAGCGGTGCACTGAATCGAAGCATACATATTACATGTCATCTAATAATACAACGATTGTAGGAGAACGGATAAAAAAAACAAACACGGTCCTTCCCCGCAAAGTATCCCACCCCCGCGGTCATAAAAATAAAAGAACTGCGAGCAGACATACAGGTCCCGCCCCCTACAGGGTGCCTTGCGAGTTGTGATTGGTGAGAGGGAAGAGGGGTGTGGGTGGACCCGGACCCGACTATTGATCCCGAGGGAACTTAGAACAATGCTACTTCCTCTTCCTATGCGCGGGCGGGCTCCAACATGGACTCCGGCTTGTCAACACTCCTACCTGGTGACCAATTCCCACTGAACTCGTCTCGCTCGTGTCACAATTACTAGCGATCCATGCAACGCATAGACTACATCTGCGTTATGGTTCATGAATAGACTCTGCGATTTCCTCAAGCAATTTGTTGATTCAGTCAATTATACTTCCAAATAGACATAAAGACATGGAACAAGTAGCGAGTTTCAATCATATGGAGATATAGTATAACCACAGTCTAGTATATACAGTAGGGTGGCCCTTAGCTATAGGTAATTTTTCGAAAGTTAAAATTGTGATGCTCCCACCCCCTTATCTTGTTCCTATCAACAAACAAATGATCTGTGCAAATTTACAGCTCAATCGGACAACTGCTTGGCGACCCTCAAATGCTTTGAAGTTGGAACATAGTATACGCAACGATTAATTCCATACAAAAGCGGTATACTCTTCCCTATCTCGACCATTTCTTTTTTTCTCCTTAGAGAAATTTATGTGGACATTTTGGCAACCCCAGCAATTGTTTAAAAATATTCTGAACGAAATTTCCTAAAAGTTAATTCGAAAAATTCCTGAAATAAAATGAAAAATTTAAGAAATATTAGGGTTTTTTTAGTAACGCTCACAACTTCTATAAGAAAAACACAATTTTATTTGCAATAATAATTTCTATAGAATCAAAACATTATGTAAACGAACGAACATTGAACATTACTTTTTTCCTAAGGGAGGATTTAGTAGTAGTTGGATATTTTTTACAGTCTCTGGGAACAATCTGCAAAACAAATTGTTTGTCAGTTGCATCTTTTGTGAGAATATTATTCTAATCCTGAATGAGTTTGACTTCTCTTTCTGAAACGTCATTCACTACAACTATCTTCTAAAGTTTTTCAATTCCACTTTTGTAAACAGGATCATCCTTCCAAGTTGAAGGGTCTTTGTGGAGGAAATCGGTGCTGATAGAAAATCTCGTGATGAAAATTTTAGTACTAGGAATTACAAAAGACGAAAACTCAATATTTGTAAAGGAAGAAAAATCATTTTGGTGCAGAATGTAGCTCTTCAGTTGATTTTCTTCTTCATTTTCTTCTTCACCTTCGTTTGCTTGCAGTATAACTAGAGTCATATTTGCTTTAACCGCTGTTGGAACATAGTCATCAAATAAGGATAGAGCCACAGTTCCGGGAACTAAGTACCAGAGATGGTTGAAAAATTTATTTGCAGCAGTCTTACTGGTTTCTGGATCACTATCCTGATATTTTATCAGTTCACGTATGAATAGGAAATCATGATAAGGCGCTTTAGTTGCTTCTGATGACAGAAACCAGGCTCGAACATAGCCTACACTCGAGCAAGAAAAATACATATTCCTCTTAAAGAGTTCTTCTCCTTATGAGATAACTGAAATTGATCTTGAAACAAGTATATCTTGAATGCAAAAATTGCTTTTGCCATTCACCTAGCATGACTTCCAGCTCCTAGTATATGAAACGATATCCCGTTCTTTGGAATGCTGCCAAGAAAAATCATTGTTAAAAATTCGTATCCTCTTCATTTTTCATCTGTCCCAAAGCATCTGAATGAGCTATGTCAAGGAGATTTCCACAAAAATAACTCTTTTTTTTTTTCTTTTTCCTTGTCTGCAGTTCTACTCAAATATTTCTATAAACCCTTCCATTCATCATAGAGTTTGAATAACTTATGAACACAGTGACCACTTTTTCTAGTAAGGATTCATGCTTTTTCCCAAAAAATGAAAACTTCTTGAATCACCAATGCTACACTTTCCTTAGTTGTAAGACTTACAATTTGTATATTGTAGAAGAAAATGCTTAAAACTTGTCGGTTTGAAGATAGTTTGGCTCTGATGATTTGATTGGAGATGTAGCCAACAAGAGAGAGATGAAAGTATTGTCTTAACTTGTGTGACGAAGTACCTGAAGATGTTGATGGCATTTTACAACTCTAGGAAAAAAAGTCTTGAAGGTCACTTTACATAAGCAGTCAGCAAGTCAGCACAGACAGTTCTGAATCAATAAATAAGTGAAAAATTATTCATCAAAGACAAGATCATATTTAGTTACAAAATAAGTGAAATAATAATAATAATAATAATAATAATAATAATAATAATAATAATAATAATAATAATAATAATAATAATAATAATATAGGTTTATCTAATAATATTAGAAAAAAATATTTTCCGGGCTAAAATTAAAAACTTCATGGTCGATGAGGATTGCCCTGCGGTTGTCCGATTGAGCTGAAAATTTGCACAGATCGTTTTTTTGTTGATTGGAACAAGCTAGAGGGGTGGGAGCTAAACTTTTAGAAAGTTGAAAAATAAGAACCACCCTAATATACAGTCACGAAGCTCAATACTTATTAAATATGCAAACATAGACAGTTGAAATATGCATCCATAGATAGTTGCTAACCACCAGGATCGCTACTATCGTCTCATCACAGACTCTTTCCCCAGCAGACGATAAAATGTATTGTACTTTCGATTTCGTATTCTTTTGAAAAAAATAACACCTTCCTTCCACTATTGAAATATGAAATACATAAGGTTTATATATTATTTTCATAACCACATATTATATTTTATAAACTCACCTTCCTGGATCTTTCGGAAGAAGGATAACTCTTGACCCCTTTTTTCTTACAGTATTTATAGTATCACAAACGTCTCCTTGTCCCATATTATTATTCAAATTATTGTATTTTAATTCATTTTATATTTTCAGATATGCCTAGTAATATAATAAAATAAGTATATATAAATTTCAATCATAAGACACATCTGTTTGCAAATGTTTATTTGCTATATGAATATGGAATATATTGTTTTCGCCTTATTGGGCATCATCAGATATAATAAAATATTATGTAATCTGAACCCTGCTCAATTTGATCAAGGTTCAGATTAGCTACATATTTTATTATAGGCCTATCTGATGATGCCCAATAAGGCGAAAACGTTAATATATTCCATATTCATACTGTATAGCAAATAAACATTTGAAAACAGATGTGTCTTATGATTGAAATTTATATATACTTATTTTATTGTATTTTAGCCATTTACAGTTATTACAACCGATAACGAACATTTCACAGTTTACACAACTTTTCACAACAAAGCGAAATACGGCACAGTAAATGCCTTTTCGATCTAGACCAGACCGTAAAGTATGTTCGGGTTTTCTATTTCAGTGTATGTAGCTCAGTGAAATATTATATTCTAACCTTATTGCGGAGCATTGCTAAGTTTTATTTAGAGAGAGAGGTACAGACGCAATCAAACGCTGGTTCCGATCTGAGGCGGCTGACTTCTACGACACAAAAAATGGTCTCATTGTGTGACAAATGTCTCATTTCCAGTGGGGAATATGTTGACAAATAGCGCAACAATTGCTGTATCTGTTTCAATAAATATTTCCATGCAATCGTGCTTTTTTCTATAAACAGCCCCAGGGAAAATCACTTTCTGGACGACCTCGTAATTGCGGTCGAGTGGCCAAAATTTGTATGAGCACTTCTTTTGACATTATTAACATGGTGGAAGAAAAAAAAATAACTTTTTTATCTACCCCGATCAGAATGTTTGCTCTAGCGGACACATTGAATTCTTTAAGGAGTTAGGTACAGCTTAAAAGAGTAAAATTTTGGAAATATGCAACATGTTTTTTCCTCCATTACTGTATCTTGTACAATAATGAAAATTAGTATGTGTAAAACACTATCTTTCTGCTATATGATAAACATGTTTTTACGATTAAAAAAATTATTTATATATATTTTTTTCAAAATAAAAAATTCACTGTGCAGTGATGAAGCGTTTCCCTCATAACTCAAAAAGTATCCAACATTCTGTGATGAAATTTTTTTGTGTATATTTATGCATGTCATATCTACAATATTTTGCAAGATCACTTCTCTACCTCTGATAGATTGTCTGATAAAAATAAATTCATTTAAAAATGGTCAAATATCTAACACAAAATAAAAAATATATGTATTGTTTATTAAGGAAAGTAGTTGAAAGAGATGATATTGTAAACATGAGTTTCAGCAATAAAATAAAAGAGAGAGAACATGAAAAAGTTAACAAGTTCATGAGTTATGAGGGAAACGCTTCATCACTGCACAGTGCACTTTGAATTTTGAAAAAAAAAAAAATATATATTTTTTCATATAGCAGAAGGTCAGTGTTTTGCGCATGCCAATTTTCATTATTGTGCAAGATACAGCAATGGAGGAAAAAATGTTGAATATTTCCAAAAATTTTACTGTTGTAAGCTGTAGTCTACTTAACCCCTTAAGCCGATTAATTTCTGTCAGTAGAAAGGCGTATAACCTTATTTCAACCAGGAAGAGTCCGGGTTATAACGCAACCCCATCGGTGGCTGCTGTTAGAAGTCGGCAGAATCGGAATTATTCATTTTGCTACGTTTTCCAAAGTTGCTCTAAAATTCACTGAGCCCCCTGTGACATTGAGTATCAAATCTTCTTTGGGATAAAGATTGCCGGAACATGATGCTGATTATTCTTGTAGTTCAGAAAACACTGAAGCTTCTGCAATCCTCATTTTACCTCTACTAAGTCTTTAAGTTTCTGTCATGCTCCAACTCCGGTCGGAATTTTAGTAGTGCCCAATTATGCTCAGAAGACCTCACTCACGGTCCTGAAAGCGAAAGCCCGCGAGAAGGAGAGAAGACCAGAACTGTAACAGAACTCGGCCTTGACACAAGTCTTCTGCAGAAGAATCGTGACACTATAGCATGTTTATGAATTTTACTAGCTACTCTTCTACCTGAATTTACACCTTTTCCTCAGCTCTTGATTAGTTGAAAATGTGCACTCTGTTGGCGTCTGTTTCAGAGAACTCTTAAAAAGAAACTGTTTTCCGTCTGGTGATGATTATGACCAGTTCAGCTTTTCCCCTCCTCTACTGATCCTAAGGCCTCATTATATAGCTTTATATATTTTTAATGCCTGTGCACGCACTGCCAAAAAAGAGAACTCTTCTCGCGTGTCCTACTATCCAGGTAGAAGAGTGACTTGGCGCCATTGTTAAGGTAGTGGCTGGAGTCCATTAGCTTATCGCATCCCCTCCTGTCTCGCATATGAACATAATATTAAGCCAGGTCCTCCACAATGACTGGGTAATTTTCCTGTTTACTTTTGAAGTCAGAATCTCCTGAGGCGGTATTTCTTAACATCGACTACCGACGACATGAATGGGCAATTCTTGACCGCTCTTTGGCAGGCGTTGATAACAAATAAGCAATCTCCCTTCATTATAATAACTCACTTAGAAATATCATAGCATGTGTATGCTTTTTTCTGCTAGTGTAACTGAGAGCCACCAAATATTAATCATAGATAATGTCGTGGAAGAACGTATTCAAATTATTTCTTCACATTAAAGAATATCTCATTACAAATACGTTTAAGATACGATGCTGACTTCTTTAATACAAATATTTTGCTTCTTCATTCTAGGATACACTCTTTTATCACTTACATAATCACTGATGAACGTTATAAACAGAGCTAGGAAGTTGGTACCGAAACTGTTAGTGTGAGCCTGGACCATATCTCTATCGAATGAAAAGTAGTAGCGCAGCTCTCAATGTCAGTGTACCAGAACGACAATCATGTACAGCCGGGTGGTAACAAAACTTGTGTTTCAATCGTCCACGACCTTAGAACAAGAAAACAATAAAGGAATAATAAAAAACTATAATTTGTAATTAGTGGTATAAACTTCGTAACTTCCAATCAAAAATAATTTACTCATAGGGAAAGGTTGCCTATATCGCACCACATTAGCATTAATAATTTTTATTGAACAATACAGTTCTTATTTTCTGTATTCCTTTACAGAAATACATTCCCAGAACATTTACCTTTCATGTCAAAAATAATAATAATCCTTGAATTTAATTTAATATTTTTTAATTAAAATGACATTTTTGAAACACATGTCAGTGGTGCCATTTAGGCAACTAGTTTCCTAAATAGCACCTGCGGTTTCTTCAATCGCACCTCTTTATCTGCAGGGAACAGGATGAAGGAAAGCTTTTAATATTGAACATATTGAAGAGTATTTGAATGAATAATGTAATAAATGCATATTACAAGTTTATTGAAATTAATGAAAGAGAGTAACGCATCTTCAAATGAAATTGAAAAAATAGAGCGTAAATTACGTATCATTTAAACTTTCTGAATGCGTTTTTCATTGTTACACATTTGCCATGAGCTTCACCAGGCATTCAGACTGTAAACTGCGTCACCTTTTCTCCATGATTATCTCGAAGCCACCTAAGAACTGCTTCATGACATAGCTGTCTGAAATGGTTTGAAGATAGAAACATCTAAAGGCTGGGCCTATGAGTATTATGACGAGGAAGCTGAAACAGGAGCACATCATTTTCCCGAGATAATCTAGCTTCTAAATTTTTGGAATGGGTCGTATAGGTAGACATACAGAAACAGCACTTTTTTCTATGGCAGGTTTGAGTGGCAAATAAAATGTTTGAGCTATTCGACAAATAGTTCACTGTTGATGTAACCTGACTCAGAGCAAACAAATAACGATCCTGGAGGAGCACCAGCTGATAATGAAGGATGCGCTGTTTGACGTTTAAAAATTATCACAGGTGGCACAAAATACCTGGTGCGCTTGTACAACACACACTTGTTGTATTAACGCCCTTTCCACCACTTGATATTGCACCCACCTGATGCATTCCTAGTTCAGTTAAAAATTTTGGGGCCTTCTTTTGTACGGTTAGAATTGCTACAGTTGCTCATATCGCACCGGTGCGAATTAGGCACCTACAAAGTGGTGCGAATTGAGAAACTACGCAGTAACTTATTATTTCCTTCATTCTAACCTATAATCACCACATGTTCGAAAATCCTAAGTTAAATGTTCTTTAATACCTCTTTAAACGAATAACATCTCAAGATTATGGATTCCTTTGCATACAAATCCGTTATTTAGTTACAAAATGTTAGCTAAATATACATCCATCTGAGCGATTATATTAGATACACTATCACCACGCTGCTGACACAAAGAAGTGGCAGAAATCAAGTGACATGGTGGAAGTTCATATGGTAGATTGTAGCAATACCACTCGATGCCACACTACTACAGTAATTTGTACTAGCAGTGGTGCGATTTATGCTACTCTACCCTACATATATAAGTAACATACAAAGTATACAATTATGATTCTAGTCTCATTATAAGAAATAACAATGAATGGTTATTGATCTCACCGCTTCAATTATTCAAGAATATCTTAAAAGCTAGAAACATACACATAGTGGAAATCCTTGTCAGGGGCAGAGAGAAAGAGATCGATGCTTCTTAATTGATCAGAAAGTCGAACTCTCAGCTTAGCATCATAAACTTTCCTTTCTTTAGCTTAATGAACAATGTGATAAAGAGAGTAAGAATTAAAAGGTTCTTTTATAAGAAAATTGTGGCCATTGCGTCATAATTACGTAGGTCATTTCGTAATGTACGACTTGTGTGATTTTTTTAGACGTAGAAACAAATCGAGAACATGTGTGTGACCCACAGGAAATGTCGAACGTTGTTATTCAGTGAGTGAGAAGTCGTGTGATAGCTTTAATAAAGAGTTCAACAGCTTTCCAGCTACATTTTTCTCCTCTCATGACATCAGAACATGTAGGACGTATGGCGAAGTAGCGATTTCTTACTGCGCGTGTTCAAATTGTTAAACTTTAGCAGAAATGATGCAATAAGAACTAAGATTTGAGCTTAAACATTTCACCACGAGTGTCAATTGGTATTCAAAAGACCGCAACTCGCATGAATGTTATTTTCATTGATCAATTTGTCTGAAGAATTCTATCACAATTAACAAAATATGTTAATTATTAAATAGAGTTAGCTAGGAAAATAAAAATTATGAGAGAAACAAATGCCGAAAGCTCCCATTCAAGATTGAACACTATGTATTTCATGTCTTTATCTTTGCACTTTCTATCTTCAGTCATTAATATAAGACAAGAGTGTAAAGCAGGGTTTAAGGCTCAGTCGCATTTCGCTACTCGACTTCTAAAAGCCACCGGCGTGGCTCAGTCGGTTAAGGCGCTTGCCTGCCGGTCTGAAGTTGCGTTCGGGGGCGGGTTCGATTCCCGCTTGGACTGATTACCTGGGTTTTTTCCGAGGTTTTCCCCAACCGTGAATACAATGTGAATACAAGGTAATCTATGGCGAATCCTCGGCCTCATCTCGCCAAATATCATCTGCTATCACCAATATCATCGACGCTAAATAACCTAGTCGTTGACACAGCGTCGTTAAATAACCAACTAAAATAAAAAAATCTACTTCTAAAAACGCAACAAACTTTCAATATAAATGTGCAAAAGTGCGACATCACATTGGATTTCAGAAATGAAGATGATAATGGAGAACATTGAATCGGAGGTGTGCAGTTCTGGAGAATCTGAATTTAAATTAAATGCTAATGGCATTGATAATGTTCAAAAAAATATTGAGCAATAGGTGTTTAGGAATGGATTTCAAAGAGTTGGTTCAATTCATGTAAGTTAACAAGTGAAGTGAACAATTTCTTCTAATTAATTTATACAATTCCATCGCATACTGTAAATTGAAGGGCTCAGAGCCAAAGACGACCAACCCACAATTTCGTATTGTTCATTATTAAACCTGTTTTCAAAACTATACATTGTTGTTATAGATTCATGATATTTTTTGTATTTATTCAATGTAGACCAATTAAAATAAATTGTAAAACCAATCATTTTTGTCAGGATTCTCTTACTATCAACTCTTATTTACTCATTTTTTAATTGTGGGTTAGTCGCCTTTGGCTCTGAGCCCTTCAATTGCATGAATCTTGTAAAAAATGAAATTAGAAACCGTCTTCTAGTAAAAAGAGTTAGCACTCTGCTAACAATAAATCTTCAAGGGCCTACTAGTAAAGAATTTCAATGTTTAGAGTGCCCACAAAATAACGTATTTTAATGTGATGTAAATTCAGCAGTAATTGATTCTAAACATGTCTTATGATTTACTTACATAAGTAAAGTATATCTAGAGTACGGTGAGATGGATTGAAAATAATAAAGCTCAATGAAACAAATTACATAACTTTTTGTTTCTGCATATTTTATTAATTTTATCTTTCTGTAGAATTACTTATAGTATTGCACAAGCTTTTCGCAATTTGCATAAATATAATTTTTCATTTGTGCATTTTTGCGACAATTATTTATTTTCTAGCTTAAACCCTGGTGTCCACAATAAACCGGGAACGAAAACGAGAACGAGAACGGGAAGCGGAGTACGTTAACGTGAAGATTTCAGATTCACAATAAACCGAGATTGGAAACGGCTATATATGTGTCAATAACGATGTAAAGTCGATATTACGCATTCTGATGTTATTTATGTATAATTGATCAATGGCGTTCTCTCCTGAGTACAAGCCAGCCAACATGAACACAGGTTAACAAGCATAGAAATTTATGGTACGGAATATTTAAGAAATCTATGTTAGTTACAAGCACTTTAGATGGGGACAAAAGTAAGATTATAGTAAATAGTGAATTAGTATAAGAGAAAGAGGAGGATAAAATAATGAGGGAATTTAAGTAGAAGATATTAATCTAAATTAGAAGAGCGTCTATAAAAAGTATATCTTTAATTCATGTAATTGTGGCACCGGTTACAAACATTGTGAGGTCCACATTACATGGATGTAAATGTTGACATCATATGTATATATATTATTATTATTATTATTATTATTATTATTATTATTATTATTAGGTCAATTATAACTTACCACAAGCACACTAATTTCTTCACTTTCCTCAAGAAATTATTTGTTCTTTTAAGGGGTTAGGTACAGCTTACAGCAGTAAAATTTTGGAAATATTCAACTTTTTTTTTTCCTCCATTACTGTATCTTGTACAATAATGAAAAATTAGTATGTGTAAAACACTGTCCTTCTGCTATATGAAAAAAATATTTTTACGATAAAAAAAATTATTTAGGCCTACATTTTTGTTTTCAAAATTCAGTTCACTGTGCAGTGAAGAAGCGTTTCCCACACAACTCAAATAGGCCTACTATCTAACATTCTGTGATGAAGTATCGTGTGTATTTATGCATGTCATATCTACAATATGATGCAAGATCACTTCTCTGATAGATTGTCTGATAAAAAATAAATTCATTTAAAAATGGTCAAATATCAGTACTTTCTTCTAACACAAAATAAAAAAAATATTATTTATTGAAGAATGTAGTTGAAAGAGCATGATATTGTAAACATGAGTTTCAGCAATAAAATAAAAGAGAGAGAACATGAAGAAGTTATCAAGTTTATGAGTTATGAAGGAAATGCTTCATCACTGCACAGTGAACTGCCACCATTACGAAGTTTGAAAAAAATAAATAAATAATTGTTAGCTGGGAGGCCGGAGGGAAAAAGGCCTTTGGGGAGACCGAGACGTAGATGGGAAGATAATATTAAATTGATTTGAGGGAGGTGGGATATGATGGTAGAGACTGGATTAATCTTGCTCAGGATAGGGATCAATGGCGGGCTTGTGTGAGGGCGGCAATGAATCTCCGAGTTCCTTAAAAGCCAGTAAGTAAGTAAGTATATATAAATAATTTTTTTATGTAACAGAACGATAGTGTTTTACACATACCAATTTTCATTATTGTACAAGATACAGTAATGGAGGAAAAAAAATGTTGAATATTTCCAAAAATTTTACTGCTGAAAGCTATACCTAACCCCTTAACGAACTTGACAGACTTGTTGCCATTTCCGCATATTTCAGGTACGGCAATGACTGAAAAGCGAGTTCTAATGGAAATTTCTTTTGACGGGAACACCCTAAATCGCTTCTCTTTTATTCCAGTGCATAATCATCGTAATTATTTTAATTAACCTGAGGGCAATAAGCATTTCTAAAGTGGTCGGAACTTGACAATTTGCGCCGGTGTGGTAACAAGGGATGATTCATTCTGACGCAGCATGCGATTCTGCCATATCGTACTAATACTAGTGTAATGGATAACACATTTTTAAATGAACTCGTGCTCAGATGCAAGATAGCCTCGACAGCAATACCATACCACAGGTGTCAGTATCAGTTAGTCTACATTCTCAGTTCTAACATTCGGCTATTATTAGAGATGTACTGGTGGAATGAAAAGCACTTTGATTAATAAAACCCAGTCTTTAAATTTCAAGAAGATAAAGCATTGCAAAGGATGTGATATGAAAATATACATATGTGAGCGATATATTGTGCCAATGAATTGTTGCATTCTATTGATTTAAGGGGAGAGGACGGTATTTTTTAAAACTTTTTTCCTGTTTGGTGTAAAATATTAATTTTTTGTATGTAGAGAGCTCATGCCTGTAATAACTGAACCAAAAATAAATATTTTGAAAAAATTATTTGGGGGCCCAGATTTGAAAAAAATATACCCAATGCAGGATTTTACTAAAATCGATATATCTAAACCATTTTTAAAGGTAGATTCATCCAGTTTTTGCAATGTATTTGCAAAAGCATGCTCTACAAACTGTCTGTAACAGAATTTTGATATTAGTCCCTACGTTTGTAAAATAAACAATTAAAATTTAATAACACTTTTATGAATTACTTTCTTGCAAACAAACGGACGTAGTTTTAAAATGAAATCAATTAACAAAATTCTGTTACAGAGAAAAGTTTCCTAATAATCTAAAGAATATGTGTTCTAAATTTCATGCATGTATCTTTAATAGTTCAGAAATTATATCCATTTTTGTCTGGCAATGTAACAAAAAAATGAAGTTACCGTAAACCGATAAAAGGGGGCGAGTGATTTAAAAATCCATAGCGCAGGAAGTTTAAAAATGACGTCTCAACATCTGATAAGGGCACAAATACCCACGAAATGTTATGCAATGCATTCCACACATATATCAAAGGGTATTTTAAAGATTTTTTTTTTTTTTTTTTTTTTGTAAATTCAATTTACCGGAAACAACAATAAAAGGGGTTGAGTGATTTAAAAATCCATAACGCAGGAAGTAAAAAAATGGCGTCTCAACAGCTGATAAGGGCACAAATACCCACGAAATGTTATGCAATGCATTCCACACATATATCAAAGGGTATTTTAAAGATTTTTTTTTTTTTTTTTTTTTTTTTTTTGTAAATTCAATTTACCGGAAACAACAATAAAAGGGGTTGAGTGATTTAAAAATCCATAACGCAGGAAGTTAAAAAATGGCGTCTCAACAGCTGATAAGGGCACTAATACCCACAAAATATTATGCTATGCATTCCATACATATCACAGAGCATTTTAAAGAAAAAAAATTTTTTTTTTTAATTTACTAATTTTTCACCAAAAAATACCATCCTCTCCCCTTAAGATAGTCTAGGTCTATACTTTCGTTATTTCGTTGTGACTCTGCATTAATAGGCCTATTTACAACATTCCAGTTTCTGCTTTGTGTATTCGGTCACATAATGTTTTTAGTTAACCGCAAGAGGTTGACAGTGAAAAGAAACGGATCTATGAACCAACAATCCCGTTCTATAAAGATAAATATAGCCTGTCCCACATTGATGTAATAGGTCTGATGGTGGGAGCACGAGGTACCATACCCTCCTTCTTTGCCAACAAATGTAAAAACCTGGGGCTAACACACAGCATTGTGAAGGAAAAAGCCTTTAGTGCCCTCAAAGGATCGGTTCAGATATTGAGAAATCATTTGTATAGGAGTGATAATGGAAATTTCAAGTTATCTTAACCGATGGCTGTTGATTGGTTTAGATATCAATGCCAATAAATCCGTACTATTATTTTTTCGCGGTATATGGCATTCAAATCATTCTAACCTATCTGATGATATTTGCCCCCCCCCTTTCTTAACTGTAAATAAGCACAAACTCTAATTAGGTGTAAATTTTCCTGACATTTTGTATATTCGATTCCCTAATCGTTTCAAATGTGCATTTTACCTTTTAGGGTGTGTTTCCAAATTATATGTAATACGCTTTGTCAAATCTGGCAACCTTTTCATAAGGGAAGCTAAATTTATTATCTATTTATTTATTTATGTATTTATTTATTTATTTCTGTACCTTTCCTGGTCTCTGCTGTACTTATATTCTAAAATTGGACGAAATTTTGCTTTATAAATACGAGCTTTACATTATATTGTAATGTGTTGTCATGTCCTGGTTGAGTGTTAGAGAAGACAGTACGGCCTTAACTCTGCCAGGTTAAATAAACCATTATTATTATTATTATTATTATTATTATTATTATTATTATTATTATTATTATTATACATCCTTCATTCATCCTGATATTTACTCTCGTTTTAAAGTCTTTTATGCCATCCTAGCATTATAAACAGGTTGTTACTACATTCAACATCGTGTGTAATCGGCTTATTATGGCTCACGTGCCAATAATAGCAATGACGTATTCGCTATGACGTAATACCGGAACGCTTGGGTGGGTATTCATGCAACTCGTCTGGCTATCTTGCTTACCGCTTCTACGCGCCACGTAACAAGAAATGAAATACAGGACAGAAGGTAACGTACCATTTATTTCCAATCTTAAACAATTCTGTATCACGTATGTAATATTACGTAAAACAATTCTGTGGTTCAGAGAAACTATATTAACAAAATAAAGGAACATTTGTAACATAAAATTTGATACCTAAGTTATAACAAGAGTTTGTAATACCGTAGATCATACATACCCAGATAGCTCGGCTTATAGGCTTTGACGGTAACAACTTTTGTCAGGTTTACTATGTTGCCATCTACTGTTACATAAGAGTCACGTCATTATTTCCATTTGAATTGCATTAGCGACTGTACTGCCATGTCGTGTTCGTTTACGGTGGACGGCTGGCGATCCTGGCGGTTGTTCTCTTCAAAGTGCTGCCGAGTTTAACATAGGGATGAGCTATCTGTTACATATATAATCTAGGGTAATACCTTCAAGGTCATCCATTTCTCTTTATTCAATGCCAATGCCAGGCGAAACTAATCGATACGAACATATGAAGACTTTGTCAGCTATAGATGCCGAATTGTTTCATAATTTATTTCCTACAATTTATAATCCTAATATGCCATGAAGTGTTGTAACCAATTCGTGGATAATCGTATTATGACACTCGTGAAAATTGTCATTCACTCATGCCATAATCATCAAGATTATCCACTTGTTGCATAAGAAACTATTATTTGTTATTTTAACTGCCAAATAATTACGTTCTGATATGAAAAAAATAATGTATGCGAGGGGTAACCCATACGACCTCCGTGTGAGCAACAAAAATAAAAATCCATTTTGAATCTTGCGTACACTACTTTCAACACTCGAATATAAGTAATTGATTAACTAGCGGACTTACTCGTGTTAATTATGTAAGTTTGTGCGGCTTACAGTTGTTTCGGTGCTTCATCACACCATCCTCAGAGCCTACTAGATCTCGGCGTCATCTCGAACTTCTCTCCCTGTTATGTGGGTGCGTTTGATTGTTGAAAGGTGTTGAAAAGTGGAGTCAAATAGTGTGTGTGTACTGAAATTGATCTGTGTGTTGAGAATTTGATCGGGGTGTGTTTTAGTGTGTTTGTATATTTCGTATTGTTCTAGTGTGTTGAGTTTTTGGTTCTTGGGTTGTATGTGTAGGATTTCCATGTCCGCATTTATGTTATTGCATGTATGGTTAGCATTAGTTATGTGATCGGCGTATGTAGATGTATTGTGTCCTCTGGTTATTGCTTTAATGTGTTCTTTGTATCGTGTTTGGAATGATCTGCCTGTCTGTCCTATGTAAAACTTGTCGCAACTATTACATGTGAGTTTGTATACACCTGTGTGGTCGTATTTATTTGTTTGTGTGTTGAGATGTCTTTGTAGCGTGTTTTCTGTTCTGTATGCTATGTTGTATTTATGCTTTCTGAATGAAGAAAGTGATGACAAACACTGTTTACTATTACGATGATACGAACGGGAGTTAACTGATGCCAACTTGTGCCATTTTGAGGAATTGCACTAAAATCAGAAATGCACTCAAAGTAAGACAAAGAGCTGAACTCGAATGTCTGCTTTCTATCTGGAGGCCAAGACCCAAATTCTAATGAGTCTAAGTAAAATTTGTAGTGTAATGTTAGGGAAAAGACGGTGTTGGGAAAGGTATTTTCAGGACACTCCATTTCTCCTGCTACTGTAATGTGTCCACAGCTCTGACGATCGAGGGCAGGTGCAAAAATTAACTATCCTTAAGAGTTACTCACGAACTTCCTCGAAATGACGTAAGATCATGTAGCAACGATTTCCTCAACGGATATTAAAAAGTCTATTTCTTTTCTGGAACTTGCAATGCATGTGGGACGCGGTAGATGCTGAGGAATTCTCAGCAAGTCTGACCTTTCTCCGCTCTCGTGTTGCACCTTAGCCCACTGTTGGAGGCAGGGCAGAGTATCGAACGCGAGCACCCGTCGGTACACCTCGCACATGTAATGAATCAAACTGTTGGTGTGGTCATTGTTTCCCGTCGCTCCTCCTTCCCCTTTACTGCTGCGAAGAAGGGGAAGTGGCTAAGATGGCCGACCAACACGTCTAGTTTTTGTGGCAATTGTCACCACGTGAATTTACTGTAGCATTAAGAGAGAGATAGACTTCTGACTCCAACTGATTTGCACTTCTTCAATGGTCACTGCGACATCGCAGACCTGCAGTGTTATATAAGATCCGCTGGAATAAAATTAGAATATGGGTTTCATATCTGAGTTTCTGAGTTCGTCTTCTCTCTCTCTCTCTTTTTTTTTTTTTTTAATTGGTTATTAACTGCTATGGTTACCACGTCTGAAAGAGATGAAGGTGATAACTAGGACTAGGATTTTGATGAAATTGCAACTTTTTTTTAGTAAAGCAGAAACATAGCTGCTTTAGTATTTATATGTTATGTGATAAACTGAGTGTTTTAAGACATATTTGTTAGAGAATTTTTTTGCATTTTTTGCCTCTTACAACTCATAAGAGCATCTTTTGTTTTATTCGGACATTTTTGAGGCATTTTCATTTAATTTTGACCATAAATCCCCATTATTAATATAAAATAATGTTTATTTTCTTTGATATTTTGTCTACATATTTTGTCCATTAATACTCATTATTTTTTTACTTGGTTATTTAACGACGCTGTATCAACTACGAGGTTATTTAGCGTCGTTGGAATTGGTGATAGTGATATGATATTGGCGAGATGAGGTCGAGGATTCGCTATAGATTACCTGATATTTGACTTACAGTTGGGAAAAACCTCGGAAAAACCCAACCAGATAATCAGCCCAAGCGGGAATCGAACCCGCGACCGAGTGCAACTCCGGATTGGCAGGCAAGCGCCTTAACCGACCGAGATACGCCGGTGGCTAATACCCATTATTTTGTATAATATTTTAATCATTTTTATACACAAATATTGCCATTTTAACGTAGTACACTTCAACTACCCCTTCAATATAGACTCCTTTATACCTGCTAATTCCGGGTAAGAGTGGCCTTGTGGTGGACTACATGGAAACTACATCAGGTAAAATAATTAATTAAAGTGTACCACTTAGAAAAAATGATGTAATATAAAATAAACTTAAATGTTGGTACTAGAATTTAATTTAATTACTAGTGTAAATATTAAGTAGTACAAAACCTTTCCTTACTAAGCCAATTATGTACGATCAATTTTTAGGGTATTTTTGAAAGATTTTTAGGTCATAAATGCATTGTTTTTAGGCAATTTTTTCATGATTTATAGGTCATCAAAATCCTAGCCCTAGTGATAACAAATACCTTACTATAATAATACCGGACAGCTGTATACTAGCAGCACTGACGTGAGTGCGAAATTTCGAGGACCTGACATCTAGCGGAGCGGCGTGGAATTGCGTCCACAAATACAAATATTAACATAGCGGGAATCGGACTATTGTTTAAAACGTGAGGTACTAATGTGGAATAATAGGCTATATGAGACACTTAAAAAATGTTGAATAGTAACTGCGAATCGACAGGTAAGCGTATCAGTCGACCGAGCGCCGATGGCTATGTACGTATGTATGTATGTATGTATGTATGTATGTATGTATGTATGTATGTATGTATGTATGTATGTATGTATGTATGTATGTATGTATGTATGTATGTATTTTAATTTTTTATTTTAGTATCATCATCATAGTAACATCATAGGTTATTTAGCGTCTGAATGAGATGAAGGTGATAACGCCGATGAAATGAGTCCGGGTTACCCAGCATTTGCTTATATTGGGTTGAGAGAAAAGCCCGGAAAAAACCTCAACCAGGTAACTTGCCCCGACCGGGAATCGAACCCGGGCCACCTGGTTTCGCGGCCAGACGCGCTGTTACTCCATAGGTGTGGACTGTATGTATGTATGCATATATGTATGTATGTAATGCCTATCCACTTCACTTTATGTGATTCGGATTCCGCATACTGCGGATAGATGGCCGCACCGTGATCCATTTTCTAGTTGCACACCACTTCGGCAGGTCATACTGTACATGATGTGTATCTGTGTGAGGAGTTATGTTCTGTACTAGAGTGCGTGTATGCGTACCTAAGTGTTCGTGTAAGTTAAGTGTATAGAATGAGTGATGATGATGAGGAAGGGAGAAGGGGAAAGCGGGTGCCGGCACGTAGCCTACTCCTGTCGAATAAAACCAGGGGGCCGCCAGGTCTAACGTCCCCGTCCGACGGACGAATTACTATCAACAGTGACATATAATGTCTTCTCTTCATATGCACTGCGAAGAGATTTGGGATTTAACTCAGGCATATTGGTGCACAATCTAGTGATTAGAAGTTGTGCACCGCCATCTCTCCTAGTCCAGAGACAGAAATTCCTGATCCCGACGGGGATCGAACCCGGGACGGATAGTCTAGAGCAGCGGTGACCAAAGCGGGTATCGTGATTACATCGTGTAATCACAGACATTGAAACGGGTATGAGGAGTTTCCTGTACATTTCTGTGCGTTTCATTCACGTACTGAAGGCAAGCAGTGGCGGTATCATGTCGCTCTACAAACTCTGTCTCTACAAGCAGTAAGAGGTGGTTTCGTAAAGAATGAGAAGAAGAACTTTTTTGTTGTTCTGTCGGACAAAATGTAATATATTTACTTTGCTCAACGGTTCAATTAGGAATATAGACCTATAGAAACATTAATTACCACGTGTTTATTAATTTCATTTTGTATATTATTAATTACCACGCTGAATAATGTATTATTATTATTATTATTATTATTATTATTATTATTATTACTACTACTGACCACTAAGTATGTGTTTCTATAATTCTTCTGTACCTGCATTGATATTTTTTAGATCTTCTCTCTAGAAGGATCAAATTATTAGATTTTGTCTGAATTTTAATCTTTTTATCTTTAGATGAGGGTAACTATTTATTAGTTATTAATTTAATAATAATATTGTAGAAAACTGATTCAATATTATGCGCCAACGAATGTTAAACGCCAGGAATTGACATGTCTTAAATCATAGCCAAGAAGAGAAAGATGAGATAAATAAATGTGAGGAAGTCAGCTACCTAATGGGGTTTGAAATATCTCTAAAGCCTTTTAATAGAACAGAATTTTTCAAAAGAGTAATGAATTTAATAGCTTAAATAACTTGTCCATAAGAAGTTTTTAATTTTGAAAAATAACGCATTTCTCGACCAAGTATCGAGAGAAGAATTTTAGAAAATTCCTGATTTTATTCAAGAGGAAGGTTAAAAATGAAGCAAGAAAAATCGTATATTATTCACAGGCTGTTGATGACAGAAGTGACATTTCTGATACAGCAAAGCTTGACATTTTTATCCGCGGAAGTGATCACGATGTTAGTACAGGAACCACCACTGGTTGTAGTTTTCATGCCAAGTACCTTTCCTCCGTCTGCTTACTTCATAGGCTGTCTGTCGCATGTAATCACTGCAGCTCGAGTTTTGGTCACCCCTGGTCTAGAGGCAGACGCTTTACCACAGAGCTAACTCGGCGGACTGGTTGTTCATATTTTCATCTTAATGCTGGAGCGACCACTGCTGACTTGTATGTTTGTTTTTAAAAGCCACATTTGTGAAGTAATGAACGAGGACAAGAATGTGTCATATATTTATAAAGAAAGAATGCGCAGGCGCGCAACAACCCGGTTTTCTTCCTGTGAATATGAATTAGTAGTAATTGCATCGTTGTCATTCCAGTGTAACACAATCCACTCTCTCCCAGGAAAAGCGTTAACCAAACTAAGAGCTAGTACACGCCTAAGTTAGTGCTATTAAATCTGACATACATGTTATAATATCTCTTCATTTAATAGTACATTTAGTATCAATGTTCCTGTTCTAAAATTCACATAATGATAGACCTATTTCAATACCGCGACGTAAATATGATACCATGAGAACTTTGCTGTATCTGATTATTTTTATAATGTAGTTGCTCTAATACTTACTTACAAATGGCTTTTAAGGAACCCGAAGGTTCATTGCCGCCCTCACATAAGCCCGCCATCGGTCCCTATCCTGTGCAAGATTAATCCAGTCTCTATCATCATACCCCACCTCCCTCAAATCCATTTTAATATTATCCTCCCATCTACGTCTCGGCCTCCCTAAAGGTCTTTTTCCCTCCGGTCTCACAACTAACACTCTATATGCATTTCTGGATTCGCCCATACGTGCTACATGCCCTGCCCATCTCAAACGTCTGGATTTTAAGTTCCTAATTATGTCAGGTGAAGAATACAATGCTTGCAGTTCTGTGTTGTGCAACTTTCTCCGTTCTCCTGTAACTTCATCCCGCTTAGCCCCAAATATTTTCCTAAGTACCTTATTCTCAAACACCCTTAACCTATGTTCCTCTCTCAGAGTGAGAGTGCAAGTTTCACAACCATACAGAAGAACCGGTAATACACCTTAAAAATATTACGCATGGTTAGATTATTTTAAAAACGTTAAAGATATAGGCTATAGGCTAACATGAAGATATTGTTGTATTTATTCATTAATTAATTCTTTCATTGAAATATTAAATTATTCATCTAGTCATTGATTCATTTATGATTTACCTTTCACTAAATTGTGTGAAATTATTATTATTATTATTATTATTATTATTATTATTATTATTATTATTATTATTCAAGAAAAGTGAAACTACCGGCATTCAAATTAAATAGATTGCCTTCCATTCTTACTCAGCCATTATCTTGAATTCATTTCAATACAATCCAATACCACTACTTCGAAAATGAAGTAAATAATATGTTATCTTATACTGTACCCCAGCCATCGGCAAATTTGTACTCACGATGACATCACTGGACGCAAGCCGCAATATGAGGTAATATCAATCGAAAAGTATAGAGCACTCCGTTCAGATCCAGAGGCGGACCAACGAACAGGGATTATATGAAGAGTCCACTGCAAGAATGATGGATGTCACTTTTTTGTCGAAAATGAACCAAGACTGTCAATGTATAGCTTAAGACATATAGAATGTACATAGAGAGTTACATGGCATTAACACTGATAGTCATTCCAGTAATGATCGGAAAATCACAGTTAAGCTTTGAGCGCTAAGCATTTCAAACTTTGAATCGCTTCTCCTGCAAAATGTATTCCATATGACATCCATCATTCTTGCAGTGGACTCTTCATATAGAATGGACAGTGAGCGAATTTTCCTGTTTTGTTTTTCTGTGCGTTGGCGTTTAGTTCCACTTTCAAGCGCTAGAGGTTAGTGTAATCGAGCACACGCTAAGAGTTCCTCGATAATAATTGAATATAAGAGTTGAGACAAAGATCCAAACATCGCCTTCCTTGCTGCATAATCCAGTAACGGTTTTGCTTCAAATAAATTCAAGTTAACAGCTTTTCCTTATTTCTCAGTGATAAACTAGCTGTAATAATACTTTTTTGTTTTATATAAATTATAAAATAATATAATACATTATTAAAATTATGTATCAAATTCGTATAATATTTGTATATGATATAATAGGCATATGGTTTTACTTCTCATAGGAGTTTTGTTTTTCCATTTTTAGCGCTATCAAACCATTACATATTTTAATTATTGTTGGGGTCAACGTCTGAAATCTCATTATAAAGGAACTCTAGAGTCTAGACATTACAGTTAATAACGGATTTATTATTTCACCGGTCCAAATTATTTTGAGTACATAATGTAGGCCTACCTAGATGTATTAATTGTAGCTATGTCTGTTATATTCCGCTGTGTCAACTGCTAGCTGATGTGATGTCAGCGTCAACTCTAGGGAAAAAGCAGAATCTCACGCTCAAGCTAGTTTGAAGGTCATTGAAATCAGTCCTGCTACATCAAAGGTACCGACGCGAAGTGTCCATACTTGTAATTCCTTATACGCTGGGCGGACTCTCAACACAAGCGTCTGACGTAGACTACACGTTAATGAGTTATATCCGAGATCATATATACCCAGATTGCTCGGCTTTATAGGCTTTGACGGTAACAACTTTTGTCAGGTTTACTATGCTGCCATCTAGTTGTTACATAAGAAGTCACGTCATAACTCCCATCTGAATTGCATTAGCGACTGTACTGCCATCTCATGTTCGTTTACGGCGGACGGATGGCGATCCTGGCAGTTGTTCTCTTCAAAGCGCTGCCGATTTTAACATAGCGATGAGCGATTTGTTACTTATATGATCTAGGGTTACACATAGATGGACGGATTATTTTTTTATTTTACCTTAATTTTTACTGTGCCATAACAGCTAAAAAAATATGTCACAATATTCCATCAATGCATTTGCGCTTTCAACAATCATTAAATTATTGTATTGCTATGTCGTATTTGTTCAGCTTAAGACAATTCCAATACAACGAAAATAATTTTACTGTCCGCAGAATTTCGTTATACAGACATTTCACTGTATTTCGTTTTAGACTTGGTCTTTGTAGTGGAAAGCTCCAACAAAACCTGTAACATATCGGCAAACAGTCATTTATTATTTTTTTACTTAGTTGTTTAACTACGCTGTACCAACTAGGTACGAGATTATTTAGCATCGATGGAATTAGTGATAGTGAGATGGTATTTGGCGAGATGAAGCCGAGGATTCGCCATAGATTACCTGACATTTGCCTTATAGTTGTATAAAACCGCGGAAAAACCCAACCACGTAATCAGTTCAAGCAGGAATCGAACCCGCGCCCGAGCGCAACTCCGAATCGGCAGGCAAGCGCCTTAATCGACTGAACTACGTCGTGGCTGCAACCAGTTATACAATGTACAGTACCTACATAATATAATATAAAAACAATGTTTTCTCCCAGACAATGATGTTGTAACCCTTTAAATCGGCGTTTCTCAAACTTTTTTTGGAGTGGGGACCACTTTTTAAAGTCAGAACAGTTCCGCGGACCACCTTACTCTCGTTCCCTTCGAAAGCAAATTTACCATTTTCGTAGCATATTTTAATACCAATAGGCGTATATTTAAATTTTACAATTTAATTAAGGTTCAGTACTTTGGTCCTCTGTTATGAATTCGGGTGGTCCCTGGCTGGGTTACAGGCGCGGTGCCAGATGTGCAGGGAAAAGATGTCGAGAAACACCGCGTGTATAGTGCTTTAAATCCCTCTTTTGTTGCTGAGAGTAGAGTGAGAAGTCGATAGACACGTAGGATAATAAATTTCATAAAATGCAGTACTGGGAGAAAAAGTGAAATTCGATTGCCATGTGTCATTTACAAACTCTGAGATTTTAAGCTAGTGTGATACGCAATTCGTTTGAATTTTATTTTTTCTTCTGTCTTTTTTGAAGGACCACAAGGACAGACCTCGAGGACCACAGGTGGTCCGCGGACCATAGATTGAGAAACGCTGCTTTAAACCATTTCCAAGATGTTTCATACAGTTCTAGTATATTTAGCATTGGTACATTTTCTGAACAATGACTGAAACTCCCGCAAAATATACCTAGCAAAATTGATATCAGATAAAGGAAGAACAATGGCGTTACGAAGATACCGAGAAGTTCAGTTAATTTTTACGACACCATTGTTTTTAAATAGCACGGAGTGCCAGATATGGACGATCCGCCTACTACATGACGTGAAGGTGTTGTGGAGTTCTCACTCAGTTTATCGTATTTAATTGCCCCACGGTACAAAGTAGCCGCCACTACTCGCGACAAACACAAACACAAAATGAATACATGTGTGACAAGAGTCCGCACTCCAAACGTCAACCAATCAACCGCTGTGACAGTTCAGCTGTAAGCAGCCACTACAACACAATGTTCAGACTATCAACATGTCTTCTGTCTCTTTCTTCGCAGTAATGGACATGCTCACAACCAACATTCTCAGAGTCCTTATTGCTCACATTTGTCTCTCGTTTACAATAAAACATCAAATAACTCAATTACGTTGTAGATTTTTATATTGATTCAATAGAGAACGTAATATCTCTCTCTCTGTTCTTCTGATTTTGCTCCGGCGATCTTAAGTTGCAATTGTTATTAAAGAAGAAAAATTCGTTTCGGCGCCGGGAATCGAACCTGGGTCCTTGGTTCTACGTATCAAGCGCTCTAACCACTGAGCTACGCCGAAGTTCAATCCACAGTACCGGATCGAATCCCTCTCCTCTAATGTTTTTCCCTTGCGACCTTACGTAGATCTTATGTTATGTTGACTATTTCGTTTATATGACGTCATTCCATTTTCGACCAATGAAATGTAATGAAATTTTGAATTCCAACCAATCACAGGCACACTTTGCGATAATTTTTGCAGCTAGATTTATCGCTATCAATTTATCGCATGGTCGTTCTTTTGTTTAGTCGTTGTCGCCAACTGTTTCCCCGTAAATTGATGGTCATGAATACATTAAGATGCAACTACACGGTTAAACTTTTCTTTCAACTTTAAAGCAATGAATGCAAGATTGATATTTAATATTAATTAATATATTTACACATTGAAGACGACGTTCAAAACGGCGCACTATATAGACACAAAATCTTCATGATCTCAATTGAACGTACCTTTTAAACTTGATTCTTTCAATATTCTTCCCAGATAGCACGCATACGCGATTGGAATATTGAACTGTGTAGATGCAGGTTTAGTTCCGTTACACACTACAGCGAGAATGTGTTTGTCGAACTATAAAAATGCTTTCCTGTAGCACTGAGTAACGATCGAAATAAGGCACAGCTGACATTGGTCCTGCTCCCACAGGTAACTTAACCTATTTGTAGCCTATAAAATTTGTATTTTGTGAATGAAATAAAACAATTGGCACTACTGAATAATAACATCGAATTTCTTTATTGCAATAATCGATATTCATCTATTTCAACTTCACAATGTCTGAATAGGTTAAGTATTCGTAAATATACAATATTAACATTTTGTCATCGAATTTTAGGAATATATTATTTAAATTTTTATTTTATTCACGAAATAGTCCTAATAAATGTCACTCGAGATCTGAGATTTCCCAGATAAATCTCAGACCTCTCGTGACATTACTACAGACAATATGGCTATAAGCTGCTACTAAATGATGGCTAGATCGTTGAATGTATGTTATTAATTTTATTACACTATAGTCCCGATTAACCGAATCGCGATTTTACGAATTTCCGGATTAACCGGATCCCGGACACTAAAAATAAAATTTTGATTTTAGCATGTTTCAGATGCTGCATAAATGATTTATACTCTTAATTATGAACGAATTACTGTATTTGGAAAATGCTTGGAATATTCAGTCAGTGAAATTTAGTGCATTGATACAATTCAGTGTTAGTGCATTGTTGTCATTCAGTAAAAAATAAATTTAAATTTGAAATGGTGTGAGAGCGAGGTTTGTATTTTGTTTCCGCGTCCTTCAGTTCTGATTTGTTGAATTATATTGTATTTATTTACATTCCATGGTATTCGTACATAGCTTCACAGCTTGAATATGGAACATGTCAAACACAATTTAATAGTACTACAAAGTCTTAATTCATTGTCACAGTTTAGTTGAAATATATACAGAAGACTTTTACAATATAGTCTACTAGTACAACATAAGGGTTTAGTATCTATACTTAATACCAGACAGAAATATTCATGCAACGTTGTTGAATGTCATAAATTCACCTACAGAATAGAAGGCGTCAGACGTCACAATATGATAACACGCTAGAAATACCACTCCACACATCATCTTTTTATTCTTCATCTTTCACTGTTGCTACTTCTCGTCACTGGAATTCTCTGTTGCCTGAAGTCAAGGGCTGCCGAAGTTTAATTTCTTTTAAATGTAAATTAGAAAAATATCTTATGATGATTGCAAATATTTAATGCAATGTATTCCACTGTATTTATTTATAACTTAACACCAATATGTATCCCACTGTTTTATTTTTTTATTATTTTTTATTATTAGTCTTATTTTTTGATTGTGTACATTTTATTCAATTGTCGGTTTCTGGTTTAATTATGTGAATCCTACTTACTTGTAACCTAATACTAATATGTATTGAAATGTGTTTATTTTTATTTTTACTGTGTACATTTTTTATTGAATTATCGGCTTGTGTTTTTGTGTGATTCGTATTTGATTCTAACAACATTAATATGTATTCCACTATGTTTATTTTTATTTTACGAGATACATTTTTATGTAACTACCTCTTTTGATCTGATTATGTACCTAAATTGTATAAGTATGTAATTACTTAAATCCGATCCAGTTGTATGTTCAACTATGTAAGCAAGTTTTAATTCTGGTTGAGTATAAGAGAAGGCCTTAACTCTCCTAGGTTAAATAAAGCCGCCATTATTATTATTATTATTATTATTATTATTACTTCCTTAATTTGATCCTAAATAATATTACATTTCGATTTTGATTTTTATAACCAAAGGGAGGCTATTAAAAATTTTACTGCCATCTAACGCACTCCTTTTTGAGAGCACGACAGATTTGGCAATGGAGTATGAAAGTAATTTTTTACGAGTAAGTTATTTATGCTATGAACTGCTGAATTAGTTACAAAGTTTTCACGATTACATACTAAGTACAGTAAGTACTACCCCATCCTAATATTCCATATTGTGTTATAGACTGAAATAAGGGAAGGTAAACTGTACGTAGTACATCCATTGGTAAGTAATTTCGTAACTGAACAAAGTAACATATAATTCTATGTAATTTGTTACAAAAGTAGTTGATTTTTTTGACCAATTCCTAAATGTTTAACCTCTGAAGATTCATTTATAATTGAACAATTACAGCAAATTTCGGAACAACCAAAATTGTGTAGTTTAATGTTTAGGAGAGAATTAGGCAATTTATAAGATTTTCTAGTTAATGAAAACGAAATAACTGTAGTTTTAGTAGCGTTAAGAGAAAGAATATTCAAATCAAACCACGCTTTTATTAACTTTAAACCATTATTTGAGTTAAAATAAGTGTCTTGCGAAGACAATAGCTGAGTTGTTGATACAACGTCGTTAAATAACTATATATATATATATATATATATATATATATATATATATATATAATTTTGTGCCTTTAATCATGTCTGAATAATAATTATAATTTCAATTAGTTCAATGTTGTGGGCTATAAAATGGTCATGGAAATGGTTCCTGTTGTTATACATTTGCGATAGCTTCTTCTTCTTCTTCTTCTTCTTCTTCTTCTTCTTCTTCTTCTTCGTATTTGTTCCTCTCCCACGTTCCTCCCCTTCAGTAGTAGCAGATTCTTACACATTTAAAATGCGCGTGCGTTGACATTCGCCGAATCTGTGAAAGTAACTCTCCAATCACACAAATCGTTTCAGATGTTAATAATATTGTAAACAGCACACGATAACGCTGTGTTGCCGCAAGTAGAAGTTCCTCCCAATTTGTTTCGTTTTTCAGAGATTAATTCAGTGCCCTAGTCCCTGCATAATGATACTTCAGTATACAACACACGTATTAAATTCAACTCTATTTTAATACGGCAGTAAACAAGACAGTTATACACGCAACGCGTAACACGGCGTACAGAAGTCCTCGGGCGTGATCAGGGCTTGTAAGCAGAATACATCTGAAGCCCAAGCTCAGCTAAAGTTGATGGAATCGTTCAAAGCTCACTGCTAAACAGACCTGTTTATTAAGACATGAAGCATCTGACGAATAAATTAAACAAATAGAAATTAATGAATTGTCATACTTTATTTTAAAACGTTGAATTCAGTCTCATATTTATTTTCAAAAGAAAAATTCATGGCTCTTTCCTAGACGTCAAGTTTTCCGAAGGGCAAGAATACGTTCTAAAAATGAATGTTTTGCGTATGACAGAAAATACAAAGAAAAAGGTGACAAGAAATTTGAGGAAATTCGTATGATGAATTTAATATCTATACAGGAATAGGGCAATGGAATTAGAATAAATACAATTTGGTGTAAGATTCAGGCGTAAGTGTGTATAATGAACGAAATCAAATAAATTATGAATAACAGTCAATCCTCAAATAATAATAATAATAATAATAATAATAATAATAATAATAATAATAATAATAATACTTACTTACAAATGGCTTTTAAGGAACTCGCAGGTTCATTGCCGCCCTCACGTAAGCCCGCCATCTGTCCCTAACCTGTGCCAGATTAATCCAGTCTCTATCATCATATTCCATCTCCCTCAAATCCATTTTAATATTATCCTCTCATCTACGTCTCGGGCTCCCCAAAGGTCTTTTTCCCTCAGGCTTCCCAACTAACACTCTATATGCATTTCTGGATTCGTCCATACGTGCTACATGCCCTGACCATCTCAAACGTCTGGATAATAATAATAATAATAATGCATTAACATAAATAATGCAAAGGATCAACCCTTTGCTACCTGATGGGAGGCTGACTGCTGGTGAACATTTGACAATTGCTACCCGTGACCTACTAAACAAAACAAGAGAGGCAGCCAATCAGAAAGGGTACCGTTTTGTATGGACGAGAGACTGCAAGGTATTTATTCGTAAGGATGAAACGAGCCCTGCTTATAAGATAAATTCTTTCCAAGACTTAATTACATTGTAATTGTCTTACTGTCTGATTTTTGTTATCCTTTTTTAATGTTAATATTTCTAAACAATGGATTGTCTAATAAATGAGCTAAATTATTATTCCGCTAATAATAACACTCGAACAGCAGTTTTGGAAGACTTTAACTCTTGCAACAGTTACATTGGTAACAATTTACACGATTTTAAATTATTTCACTTAAATATACGCAGCTTAAATAAACATTTCCTGGAATTCTGTACCACTATGCAAAATTTTAATAATCCTTTCGACTTCATTATATTGACGGAGGCTTGGTTAAATCATGACTCTGGCTATGATTTACCAGGTTATAAAAAGATTGTCAAAACGAATAAAATAATAAATGCGATAGTTTAGTTGTCTACTGCAAAAATAATATTGATGTCACAATAGTACATGTAGATATCCCACAATGTAATTCTATTCATCTTAATTTTATATGTAATAATACTCCATTCTCCATTGTGGCGATATATAGATCCCCAAACAATTGTATAAATGAATTTTTAGACAATTTTGAACTATTTTTGTTTAATTCTAAAGACACAAGCAATCAAATCATTGTTGGAGACATTAACATACAAATTCTAGAAGACAAATTAGACAGTACTGGCAATAGGTACATGAATATCTTACACGAATATGGATTTGTCAAATTTTTACACTCTATCACTCGGCCTGATTCTAAGTCTTGCCTTGATCACATATTTTTTAAAACAAAGAGTAACTGGAAATTTGTACCTGCTGTTTTGTGTAGTGCTATTACCGACCACTATGCAGTTATTGCATTATTCGAAATTGGAATTAAAAACTCTAATACATCTCAGTATCCTCTCCATATAAAAAGAAACATAAATTACAATAAGTTAATTTCGCTTATAGAAAAAGAAAATTGGGATTCCGTGCTTAACTGTGAAAATGCTGAATTATGCTTTCAAGTATTCCAAAATTTAATATCTAATTATATAGACATAAGCACAGATGTATCTTACTTTAAAGTATCTTCTAAATTAAGAAAAATAAAACCCTGGATCACCACAGGTACCATTAAGTCAATCCGTGTAAGAGACAAATTAGCCAGAAATATTAGAAAAGAACCTGATAATATAAATCTAATAAATTATTACAAAAAATACAGAAATACCTTAACTCTTATTATAAGAAACATGAAAACTCAGTATTATCAATCTCAATTTCAGAAGTATCGAAATAATCCTAGGAAATTTTGGCAAACTATTAATGAAGCCACAGACGTAAATGTGAACCAAAATAGTATCATATCAGAGATTTTAAATGAAGAGGGAGAAATATTTAAAAACAAAAAAGACATAGCTAATGAATTTAATAAATATTTCTCAAAAGTAGGACATAGCATTGCATCGAACATCAACAAATCGGCATTTAACACGGAAAATTATTGCACTGACCATAATAAGCACGCATCTTCCTCCATGTTTTTATCACCAGTAACCGAAGAAGAAATTTATAATATTGTTAAATCCTTAAAAAATAATGTCTCACCGGGAATCGACAAAATTACAAATAACACATTAAAGATTATCATTAAACATATATTAAAACCGCTTGTTTATGTATTCAATCTATATCTCACCCAAGGAGTTTTCCCAGAATCTCTGAAAAATGCTGTAGTTGTACCGGTCCATAAGTCAGGAGAAAGACAAAGTCTGAACAACTATAGACCTATATCCTTGCTCTCTAGCTTCTCAAAGATATTAGAAAAATGTTTAAAAAACAGATTAGTAAATTACTTAGAGAAAAATGAAATTCTCTCCAAACATCAGTATGGCTTCAGAAATAAATTATCTACGGATGACGCAATTATTGAAGTCACTGGTAAAATTATGCAGGAGTTGGATAACGGTTCTAAATGTTTAGGGATTTTCTTAGATTTAAGGAAAGCTTTTGACACGGTGAACCATCGTTTACTTCTGGACAAATTATTTGATATAGGAGTCAGGGGTATTGCGCATAAGTTATTTCAATCATACTTAAACAAAAGAACTCAGGTAACCAAAATTGATGATAATATCAGTGAAAATGTAAATATTGATATAGGTGTCCCTCAGGGAACAATTTTAGGTCCTATTCTATTTTTAATATATATTAATGATTTATTAAACATTGATTTGAAAGCACATAATGGCTCCTGTTATTCTTACGCTGATGATACGGTGGTGATTTTCAGTGGTTTAACTTGGGAGGACACTTATAAACATGCCAATGTAGGTATAAATTTGATCAAAAACTGGCTTGATGCAAATTTGCTATCTCTAAATATAACTAAAACTACTTTGGTGCCATTTTCTTTAACAGTCTCTGGATTGAACAAATTGAAATCACTTCCTCATTTAAAATTAATAATCCACAACTCATTTTGTAAACTCTCTACAACCTGTAAATGCCCTTGCCTGAAAGAATCTGTAGATGTGAAATACCTGGGAATTATTGTTGATCAGCACTTGAAATGGGATAGACAAATCACCTTTTTATGTAACAGGATACGTAAAACAATTTACAAATTTGTAAACCTTCGCCATTACTTGCCTACTCATGTATTACGTTTGGTTTATTTGGCTCTAGTTGAATCTGTTATCCAATATGGTATAATTGGATGGGGAGGCATTACAAAAACTGCTCTTTTTCCTCTAATTATGTTGCAAAAACGTATAATCAAAATTTTTTTGAAAAGGCGACTGGATTATCCAACAAATTTGATCCATTCTGAATTGAATGTTTTTAGAATTGACCAAATTTATAAATACTCTTTAATGAAATTCTATCATAAAAATAGAACGAAATTTGTAGCTCAGCCACATGCTCATAATACGAGACGAAATGAAATTCTTAAATTAGTTGAACCTAAATATTTCACATCTGCTGCTTTACTACACAGTACAAATTATGGTCCACGGCTATATAATTCGATAATAAAATTTCATCCAGAATTGACTACATTAAGCAATGAAATTTTCAGATCCAGAATTAAAAAAATTATATGACAGACTTCCCTGTATATATATTATGTACCATGTATTGTAAAACAAGTTTATTTCTATCCTAAGTGTATTTTTCTATTTTATCTTGGTTACTATATCAACATGACCTGCACTAATTATACTACTAATAATAATTTAATATTAATCCATCAATCTAAACATCGTCCCTTTTTTCACTCAGTTATTATTAGTATTATTATTTACTAATTTTATTACAATCTTTATGTGAGCTTTTTTCTTAAGTATTTTGTCTACAAAGTATGTGTATCTATGTAACGGAACTGTCCCCGAACACGAGCTTTGCTCTTTCGGGGTATTATAATGTAACGTTTTTATGTATATGTTATTAGTAAATAAATAAATAAAATAAATATAATGTGCTAGGAAGAGGACAAGTAAAGGTTTGTTTTCGAGCCACAGGCAATTAACAATTAATAGGTTAATGTAGTCTATACTAATACACATAGGCACATGAGAATATTTCGTAAATATTATTATTTATATATCTGTATACGAGCAATGCCAAGCACGTGTTAACTTTCTACAGTTACCGGTACACATGTAATTAAGCTGGTTATTTAACGACGCTGTATCAACTACTCGGTAATTTAGCGTCGATGGGAATGGTGATAGCGAAATGAGGCCAAGGATTCGCCACAGATTACCTGACATTCGCCTTACGGTTGGGGAAAACCTCGGAAAAAATCCAACCAGGTACACAGCCCAAGCGAATATCGAACCCTCGCCCGAGAGCAACTTCAAATTTGCAGGCAAGCGCTCAGCCGACTGAGCCACGCCGATGGCTTACACATGTATTGTGGACGCATCTGTTTTCGCGTCCATATCAAAACACAGAATAATACTATTTTTTCCTCCGGTCTACCAGCTAACACTCTATTCGCATTACTCGATTCAACCATACGTGCTACATGTCCTGCCTATCTCAAACATCTGGATTTAATGATCATAATTATGTTAGGTGAAGAGTACAATAAGCGCAGTTCTGCGTCGTTTATCTTTCTCCATTCTTCTGTAACGTCAACCCTCTTAGCCCCAAATATTTTCCTAAGCACCTTAGTCTCGACACCCTTAACTTCTGTTCCTCTCTCAAAGAGTTTTATAAATTCTAATTTTCAATTTTCTTTTTGAAAGCAGAATAGATGACAAAAGCTTCTCAACCGAATAATAGCAAACATTTCTCATATTTATTCTGCGTTTAATTTCCACTCGAGACACAATTTAAATATTAAGATAGATGTGTAATTAACTGATTAAAATTAGAAGTCAAGCTGCACGTAGCGAATTTTAACTGAGCAACGAGATGTTCGTCTGACATAGCGAAATTCTTCTTGATTTTACAACTGAATCTGTCGTGTTTTCTTGAATACTGCGTAACTTTGAATGAACAAGTGATGGCTAAGGGGAGGGAGATCATCAGGCTTCGAGACTCCGGACCCGATAGAGCAGTTCAGTGGGAAATCTGCATAACGGCGTACTGAGTATAGTGGTAAAGCGTACAGTGGGTGGGGGTACTGTAGAATGAATGCCAACAAATACGCAAAGGAAAACGCTCTGGATTTGAAGGTTATGACGAATAATTTAGTTTTCATACAAATCTATTTTCAAACTGTGTCTGAAACTATTACACGGTTATAAAAGTCAGAGCAAGAAATGCCGGAAGCCCTCAAATTAATTGAGGAAATGACACAGAGAATTAATGAGACACCAAGTAGACCGGTTACTGAACGTGTAAAACAGAAGTGGAAATCAATTTTATGTAAAAATAATGGATATGGAACATTGTGTAATATAAACAGCAAATTAGTGGACATAGAGTCACCCGAGAATGAAGGACTGTCTCTTAGAGACTGCAATGATGTTAGGTTTTTTCGTTTTGCTCCTATAAAGTCATGCGACGTAGAGCGCATCTTTTCACAGTACAAACTGTGTTTGGTAGACAACTGAAAAAGATTTACGTTTGAGACACTGAACATGTATCTTGTAGTACACTGCAATCCAGTGCTGTAACTGCACTTCCTAAAGACGACCAATAGGATAAATGAAGAAATTAAAATTGCTACATGTTCCACCATTAACACTGTGTATAATTAAACACAAATGCTTACAAAAGACAGGAGAATAAATGCTTTTCACATTCTTTTGACATTGTCATTGTGTAATGTATATTTACTTTCAGAATGTACATATGTGTGTTCCCCCATACTACCGTACTCTACTCTAAATAGCAACGTTGTTACCTCAACACATCTCTACCTTTCACTACCTGCAGCGAGTCAACAACCTATAGTACAAGCACAGTAAACTTATTGTATCGGGTCCAAAGTCTCGAAGCCTGGAGATCATGTCTCCGTGTGCTACGGAGTTTATTCGCGAGTCAAAAAATGCCGACCACTGATGGAAAGACATTTATTGCGTGAAAGTAAATAATTTCGCACAGAGTAGCCTAAATGGAATCATGAAATAATTCATCTATAGGTCGTATATCTCATAGAAAATGTTTCTCATAATTCTGTAATAAATATTTTAGAATCCGTAGGCTAGTTGGCTTGAAAGAGCTGTTGCTGCGCCAGGCAAGCGGAACTGTTCACTGATCATGTAGGTACTGGTGGCGTCTGAGTAAACCCACGGCGCTGGTCAGAGGCGGGCGGGCCGGTGGTGCGTGCGGTGTGAGGCGACGTGACCTTCACGTGTTGCATGCTGCTCATTTAACTGCCATGTTGTCGAGGCATCCGCTACTTCATTACTAGCCACACATGCAACACAAGCATAAGAACACAAGCAGACGCTCTTACGGAAGCCTTTCACTCACACGAGATTTATTAGGCCTACAAATTAAACATTTGTTGTCAGTATCAATTTGTTTTCCTTATTTTCATCTCTTTTCTTGAAAATATTTACAGTAGAACCTCTATTATCCGTGGTAATCAAGGGGGTGGGCTGAACGGTTAATCGAAAAAAAATCGGATAATCCGTACCATAAAAGATTTTCGTAAATTTAGTAATTAATACTTACACTTTCGTATTTTCCTCCATGATCTTGTATGTAACATGCTAGGTAGAGGATCAGAAGTTCACTCATTTAAGCCATGTTGCCAACAACGAGTTTTTAAGCGGGAAGGAAATTCATTGTAATGGCTGTATGTGGAAAGATAGGAATAGTGGAGGTCTCATGTTGACTTATACTTTATACACTTATCCTTAATTTATATTATATTGCGCACAGTTGTAACTCTCGTATTCTGATGCGAGATGAATCATAGTTTCTCTTTCCCCAAACAATTTAATGATATGCGCATTTTTCGATACTTAGCACGACACGATTTCTTTTCATGCCCGTGAAAAATAATTCATATATAAGTTATAGGATCTATGAAGTGCAACTCGAACAGACCATACTTTGTAAGAGTAAATGCTTGTAATAACACTCTCTAGAAAAAAAAAAGTGCTAATATATTGTGAAGTACCTACTTCATATATTTTGTATCAAAAGAGAGAGAGAGAAGAAAAGAAAGGAGGAGGCAAGAGAAAGCCAGTCGGATAATCCATCAATCGGTTAATAGAATGACGAATAATCGGGGTTCTACTGTATTTTCGATTTTATTATTTTTGTTTGTTTGCATTCTATATGATTTTCTTCCCCCTATAACTTTCTTCTCTGTTCCATTCCTTTCATCTTTCTTATTTCCCAATTTGTTAATCAATTTCTTTGTTGACGTCTATTAATTTGTTACTTCTTTTCTTCCTTCTTTCTTCCTTTCCTCTAATATCTTTTATTTTCTACTAGACCCAATTGTTTTCCATTTCTTTCTCTTTTCTTGATTGTTTTGTACTGCTACTCTTGTTTTTCTGTGTTGTAGACTATTAATACTAATAATAATAATAATAATAATAATAATAATAATAATAATAATAATAATTCATTTTATTCCATAGATCTTACATGAGCAATGAAGCTTTAAGATGTGGAACAAGTCAAAATTTTACAATATTGCAATTACAATTTTTACAAATTTTTATAGTTTTACAATTTAGTAATTTTCTACAATTTTTACAATTTTGTGCAATTTTTTACAATATTTTGGCGAGATGTAGTGAGATGAGGTGAGGTCCGAGGAATCGCCAAAATATTACCCGGCATTTGCCTTTTGGTTGGGGAAAACCTCGGAAAAACCCAACCAGGTAATCAAATCAAAGGGGTTGATGCCGAGGGCTCGCCATAGACCATCCGGCTTCAGTCCCACGACTGTGGAAAACCTCTGAAGAAGTAATAATAATAATAATAATAATAATAATAATAATAATAATAATAATAATACTTACAAATTGTTTTTAAGGACCCCAGAGGTTCATTGCCGCCCTCACATAAGCCCGAGATTGGTCCCTATCCTGAGCAAGATTAATCCATTCTCTATCATCATATCCTCCCTCAAATCCATTTTAATATTATCTTCCCATCTACATCTCGGCCTCCTCAAAGGTCTTCTTCCCTCCGGCCTCCCGACTAACACTCTATATGCATTTCTGGATTCGCCCATACGTGCTACATGCCCTGCCCATCTCAATCGTCTGGATTTAATGTTCCTAATTATGCCAGGTGAAGAATACAATGCGTGCAGTTCTGTGTTGTGTAACTTTCTCCATTCTCCTGTAACTTCATCCCTCTTATCCCCAAATATTTTCCTAAGAACCTTATTCTCAAACACCCTTAACCTATGTTCCTCTCTCAAAGTGAGAGTCCAAGTTTCACAACCATAAAGAACAACCGGTAATAAAACTGTTTTATAAATTCTAACTTTCAGATTATTTGACAGCAGACTGGATGATAAAAGCTTCTCAACCGAATAATAACAGGCATTTCCCATATTTATTCTGTGTTTAATTTCCTCCCGAGTATCCTTTATATTTGTTACTGTTGCTCCCAGGTATTTGAATTTCTCCACCTCTTCAAAGGATAAATTTCCAATTTTTATATTTCCATTTCGTACAATATTCTCGTCACGAGACATGAACTTGGGAATACCAAATTCAATAAGAATAGGCTATCACATAAAAATTCTCTCTTAACCGAGTCATATGCCTTTTTGAAATCTATGAATAACTGATGCACTGTACCCTTATACTCCCATTTTTGCATTTCATTTATGGAAGAGCAAAAATAAATGCAAGGAATGTTGCAAGGTTTAATGAGCCAAAATATAATTTGTGATGCCAACTAGCTTATCCTATGTTTATGAGAAATCACTAACGTTTGCTAGAATAGGTCGTCTGCAACCAAACTTCAAAAGGATGACCTTGAGTTCGATTCTAGCTGGTTACACAGACTAACATATCTAGGCTTGTAACTAGCAACTGGAACGTTTCCGGACGTAGGTTCATAATTGTCTCCTCTATCATTCCTGAAAGTTTGTAATATAGTTACTGAATTACCCTGTAGAATTATTAAACTTCCGTAGTTATATAATGTCATTCCCAAACAGCGAATAATTTTTTTTCAAACTCGAACTTTATTACATAATTACTTCATCTGATTCTGAAACATTTAACAGTTATTCTTAAATTAAGGTTTTTTTCTCGTTAAACACTGTACTGTAAATGCTCAACCACTTAAAAAGAGATGCAGACAGAAATGTCTTCTACATAATAAGTGGCTTCCTTTTCGGAAGGCTCATACAATGAAGTAACTTAAAACTTCGTATTTCCCCCCCAGTATGAATATCTTTAGCAATTAGGTTAGTCCATTTTCCTTCATTTCATAGAAGTTTGTTTTCCAGCACCCTCGATAATATGCGGTATTCAGAACCAGCTGTGTAGCTGCGGGGTGGCCAACTAATACACTCTGAGGGTGGGTTGATGATAGGGAGGGGGTTACCATGGACACATATGGTGACTGTGGTGTCGCCTCCGCTTACCGCAGCCACGCACGTCGCCACTGTTGTTGCTTACGATTATAACATTAGTCATTCACAACAAAAATGGCGTAACGACTTTCTAAAGGCAAGGACAAATTATTTGTTTCGAAAGGCAAAGCAGGGCTACCAACATATAATATGCTACCAAACGCTGGTTCAGACACTCATTCTACCTCACTTCGATTATTGCGACGTTTTGTTCAGTGATCTCGGATTGATTCCGCTCAGAAACTACAGCGTGTTCATAACGCGTACTGCAAGTATTTATGAGGTAGCTGTATGTTTCTATGCATTTATTTTGTGAGAAATGCTGCTAGTTTATTTTATTAATATTTTTCTTAAGAAAAATATTAATAATAGCAGCATAAATACTTGCAGTAAAAATTTCATCCAGATTGATTAATATTTGGCATAAGAAAGTTGGTGTTGAATCAACAAAAATGAACACAGAAAAATAGATTTGAAAATAAAATGAATATTTATGTAAATTAATATTCTCCTCCGCTACATTCATCTAGTAACTTCAGGGAGCCAACAAAAAGTTACTAGATTTGTAATCGGAAATTTTAAAAAAGAATTCTTCGATGAAAAACAATTTTGACAGCTCTTTAAATTCCACGCCCCTTTCCAGCCTTAATTTAAAAAGTGTAAACATACGAGTATTTGTAATCAGAATTGAGCTGAATCCATTTGGGATATGAAAATATAAATTCTGAATAAGTGAAATAGCTAAAAAAATTGGGAAAAATTTTCATGATTTTCAGTGGAGTCTTCCCTTAAAATGGATATGTAACCTAAAATCTTCCGCCTTCAGGTTTAGGATTAAAATAGGCATATAGGCATAAATCCGGAGCTTAGTGATCACCGAGCCACTGTTGCTGTGAAGTCTTCTTTATAGTCTCATTAGACAAGAATTCAAGCTGCATCGACGTCGATAAAGGCAATTCCCATAATGCAAGTGAAATCGTAATCAGTATCTGGTCACTCTCCTATATGGCATGCAATATGCTGCTCGATCTGGGATCATTTAGTTAGCCAGGAACATGTGTGTTCTCGCTCTGAACGAAGTCTGCTCAAGGAAAGGAAAGGGGAGGGGGGAAGGCCGAAGAAAAGAGAGGGAACGAGTAGAAAGAAAGAATAAAAAAGGGAAAATTGTCCACTTATTGACCGCGGCAGTCCGTTACATCGTTTGAGTTCCTTTAGGTGAAGATAGTTCTAAGCCCCGCTTGCTTCCTTGGAATTGGACTCCACTGTCCCCGAAAACACTGCTATGCTGTCTATATTGAAATGTCACTGTACCTGGGTACATTTCATAGTTCTTAGATCACTCGAGATATAAAATCGTAATTCGAATTAATAAGCGTAATGAAGAGGAATCATCTCAAGAATGATTTTTTTTTTTTTTTTTTGGCTTGGTTATGTCACACGGGAGGAAATGAAACGCAGAATAAATATAGAAAATGCCTGTTATTATTCGGTTGAGAAGCTTTTGTCATCTAGTCTGCTGACAAAAAATCTGAAAGTTAGAATTTATAAAACAGTTATATTGCCGGTTGTTCTGTATGGTTGTGACACTTGGACTCTCACTTAGAGAGAGGAACAGAGATTAAGGGTCTTTGAATTTAAGGTGCTTAGGAAAATATTTGGGGCTAAGAGGGGTGAAGTTACAGGAGAATGGAGAAAGTTACACAACACAGAACTGCACGCATTGTATTCTTCATCTGACATAATTAGGAACATTAAATCCAAACTTTTGAAATGGGCGGGGCATGTAGCACGTATGGGTGAATCTATAAATGCATATACAATGTTAGTTAATAATAATAATAATAATAATAATAATAATAATAATAATAATAATAATAATAATAATAACTTACTTACTGGCTTTTAAGGAACCCGGAGATTCATTGCCGCCCTCACATAAGCCCGCCATTGATCCCTATCCTGAGCAAGATTAATCCATTCTCTAAAATCATATCCTACCTCCCTCAAATCCATTTTAATATTATCTTCCCATCTACGTCTCGGCCTCCCTAAAGGTCTTTTTCCCTTCGGCCTCTCACCTAACACTCTATATGCATTTCTGGATTCGCCCATACTTGCTACATGCCCTGCCCATCTCAAACGTCTGGATTTAATGTTCCTAATTATGTGAGGTGAAGAATACAATGCATGCAGTTCTGTGTTGTGTAACTTTCTCCATTCTCCTGTAACTTCATCCCTCTTAGCCCCAAATATTTAATAATAATAATAATAATAATAATAATAATAATAATAATAATAAATTATTTATACTAACAGAGTTAAGGCCATAGGACCTTCTCTTACACTCTACCAGATCACAAAGTATACGAGCAGTGAAAATTTTACAAAAAGTTAAAGAATAGAATACTAACATTTACAAAAAAGAAAAATAGCATAACGAAATAGACACTAAACAACATGAAAATAATATCATAATAGAAAAAAGAAAGTAAAATACAGATCTAAAGACTGGAATATAATAAAAGCAACTCAGTACAAATAGTTAATAGGGAAAACGTTGGAAGACTTGAGGGAAAAAAAGACCTTTGGGGAGGCCAAGACGTAGATGGAAGGATAATATTAAAATGAATTTGAGGAAGTGAGATATGATGCTAGAGAATGGATTAATTTTGCCCAGGATAGGGACCGATGGCGGGCTTATGTGAGGGCGGCAATGAACTTTCGGGTTCTTTAAAAGTCATCTGTAAGTAAGTAAGGAAGTAAGTTAAACATAAGTGGTATGAAACAGGCTATATAGTACAACTCCCTTGTCGTGTCATTTATTGTAGACTAATGTTAAATTAAGCAGAAACAATACAAATACTACAGCTCACAGCTCAGAAGAGCGACCGTTTGATAGGTGGTACGTCTTTAAATTTGTAAAAATGCCCAGTTGCTTCATTGGAAACTGCGTCACAACACTCGCCAGTCGGTGTGCAATTAGACAAACTGTCAATTTCTCAGTTCTAGCGACAGTAATGAGTGTTTTTTGTTTTCGGCTTCTGTGCTTTCATTATCCCCGAAAAAACAAACGTTGAAAGCTTTGTTGAGGGAAATGATATCCGTCTGAATCATGAAGTGGCGGTGAAATAATTGACATTGAGAAATATTCTGGTACTCTGTATTCTTATGCTGATGATACGGTGGTTATATTTAGCGGTTCGAGTTGGAATGAAACTTATCAAAATTCTAACAGTGGTATTAATATTATTAAAGAATGGCTGGATGCTCACTTACTTTCTTTGAACGTTTCTAAAACAAAATTAATACCATTTTCATTAACATCACATGGCCTTGAGCAACTAGAAATAAATAATAATATAAGTATAACTATACATGATTGTAACCTACCTACTTGCTCATGTAACGCTTTGAGTATATCCTCACAAGTTAAATATTTAGGCATTATTATTGACCAACATTTAAAATGGGACAAGCATATCTCCTTTCTGTGTAACAGATTGCGTAAAACAATCCACAAATTTTCCATTCTACGCTCTTATTTACCTGTTTATGTTCTGCGTACTGTGTACTTAGCTCTGTTTCAATCAATAATTCAGTATGGTATTTTAGGTTGGGGAGGAATGGCAAAATCGACTCTCCGTCCTTTAAATCTGCTCCAAAAAAGAATTATCAAAATTTGTCTATATAAACCTTTTGATTACCCAACAAAATTAATTTTTCAGGAATTTGGCGTATCAAATCTAGAACAAATTTATAAACAAAAATTGCTGATTTACTTCCATAAAAACCACAATAAATTTAAATATGATCCTCATGAATACCAGACGAGACAAAACTACAGTTTCTTTCTAAATACTCCCAAATGCCACACAACTGCTGGATTAAAACACAGCAGAAATTTTGGACCCAAAATATATAATACATTAATTAGAGCTTACCCTGAGCTAAGTACACTTAACACACATAGATTTAAGAAACAAATCAGATTAATTATTTAATTGTTTAAGCTAATTGAGTTAAAATTGTTACTCTAATATTCATGTACTTCTGTATTTTCTATTTGTATATAGACCCTGTTATTACATGCTGTATGTATTTTAAAATTTATTAATGTGATTGTGCTCAATGAACTCTCGTAATTTTGTGATATATTTTGTATAACTGATCTGAACTGCGCCCGAGCACGAGCTTCTGCTCTTTCGGGCTGCAATGCCTAATGTAGCTCAAGTGTATAGTATTAATAATAATAATAATAATAATAATAATAATAATAATAATAATAATTATTATTATTATTATTATTAAATACAGAAGCACTGCCATTATTTGAGGACAGAGTTCAGGAGCTAGGTTCTTTGCCCAAGAACTTTGGTTTAAATAAAATCAATTTTTATTCAAGAAAAAAAGTTTTTCTTCAAAGAATTCAACCAAAAAAAGTTAATTCAGCTTACTTTTTATAGTCATCCTCGTACTTTTTCTATAACAAATCTGCCGAATTTTTGGGTTCAAAGACAAAAAGGAATACATCTATCATTGGCTACAATGCAGAACATTCTTCTGTTTTTTTCTTTCACAACATCATAGATTACATAATGTATGAAAGTAATTTTCTTCTTTAGTGTTTTTTTAAGAACAAGTGTACCTTCTCTCTATTCCTCTGCACAGAACATCCTTCTACTCCTCATCTTTCAGCATATCGATTCCACGCCTCTGGAATTCTCTCCCTGACCATGTCAGAGACTGTCGGACAATATCAAAATTCAAATTTAAATTAAAAAATCACATTCTAGTTCATGGAATTGCTTGTTGAACACCTGTCAGGTTGCGCAACTTCGCCTTAACCCATGAAATATAATAAATATTGTAACTACGCTGTTGTAAAATTGACAATTAATATGTAATGTATTTATTATTATTATTATTATTATTATTATTATTATTATTATTATTATTATTATCATTATTATTATTATTATTATTAGTTATCAGTTATCACTATCATCATTGCTACCTGTTTTCTTTCTTTTTTCTTGTATTAGCTCGATGAGAGCTCTATAGTGTTCTTTTGACTCTGTTGACCCTATTAACTTAATTTATATTATTTTCATCAGTGTATGTATTTCTTTTTTGTATTTATATGTGCTATCTGGTACGATGGAAGAGAAGGCCTTATGGCCTTAATCCTGTCAGATTAAATAAATTATTATTATTATTATTATTATTATAAAAATTAATTATGACCTGAGATTGTAAAACTTTCAAAAACTGTTTCTGACATGCTTGCGAGAGGGATGAAGTTACAGGAGAAAGGAGAAAGTTACACAACGCAGAACTGCACGCATTATATTATTCACCTAACATAATTAGAAACATTAAATCCAGACATTTGAGATGGGCAGAGCATGTAGAACGTATAGGTGAATCCATAAATACATATAGAGTGTTAGTTGGAAGACTTGAGGGGAAAAAGGCATTTGGGAAGCTGACGTAGATGAGAGGATAATATTAAAATGGATTTGAGGGAGGTGGGATATGATGATAGAGACTGGATTAATCTTGCTCAGGACAGGGACCGATGCGGGATTATGTAAGGGCAGCAATAAACCTCCGGGTTCTCTGAAAGTCATTTGCAAGTAAGAAAGCACTCCAATTAATGGTAAATCCATATATTTTTTTCTAATAAGTGGTACTTGAGTTTTTAATAGGCCTACACTGAATTGTAATTAGTAGTTTGAGAATCTCTGATCTAGAGATAATTGTGAGTTAGAATAATACTTGAATAAACGTAAATTTAATATAGGCTACTGTGCTGTACAGTGTTCACACATATAGATTATTTGAAGATAAAGATGGTGTCCATATTCATGCAATGTAAGAATATAGGAAGCAGGAGATGTGAGTTCCTATACTTTCTGAACCTCTCCGTCGTCAATTTTAATAGATTTGTAAGTTAAATTTCACGTGTGCCTGTGAGGAAAACGTCTTATTGAGAACGTCCACCGTCATACTAACTCATTTTTTTATTCTCACCTACATGTGATCTAGGCTGCTGGAAAACTATAACCCTATAGGCTATCAGTTATCTACCAACATATTATATTGTATTAATAAATTTCATACATAAAAATGGAAATAACTTTGAATTGTATTCTCATAGTTATGAAATAAAAGTATGAAATCTTTAAGATTGTTTGAACCAAAATGCAACACTGTTACAGCATTTAATCATAGTAGTAATTTAGGCCCAAGAATATATAACAAATTTATATTTAAATATCCTAATCTTGTCAATTTCAATAGTTCTAGTATAAAATTAAAAAAGTTATATAAAAATTGAAAAATTGTAAATTTAAATTTATATACTGTAATTGCATAATAGACATGAGACAAATTGTATTGCATAATTATTAATTTCAATTCAGGAACCCGCCCCTAGCACGAGTTGTACTCTTTCAGGGGTGAGCTAAAGTTTTTCTGTATATATTATATTTTATGTTACAATTATTAGCAAAATAATAAATAAATAAATAAAAATTTCAGTAGATGTGGATAAATTATTATAAAAATAGACTTAACCTATTTACAATAGGTATTCTGTATAAATGATTCCCTTTGAAGTTATCTTATTAGGATTAGAGCATAGCCTATTTTACTAAAAAATATTTCAGTTTTGTTTGTCAATCATTTATTATTTATTATTATTATTAATTATTTATTTATTTCTGCTATTCATTCCTCATTTTGTCATCTAACCGATTATATATATATATATATATATATATATATATATACTCAGCTGTAAACCATCGACACGTTAAATGTCAGCCTGGTTGGCGCAGTTGGTATAGCGCTTAATAATAATCATTTAAAAAATAATGATGATAATAATGATTATAATAATAATAATAATAATAACACTAATAATAATAACTCTTCCCTTCCCATCTTCCAACTGTAAATTAATTTTCCCTAGGGCCTCCTCTTCCTCCTACTCAATGAGCTGTCCTTCTGCATCAACCCTTAACCTGCAGAACCAGGAACGTTTTTCCCATATAAATGAATACATCTATTTGAGGAAGAAAATAACTAAAGATGGAAACCATGAGTCGGAAAATAATGAAACAATTTGTTAATAAAGGACCAGCAGCTACATCAAAATTAAATAGGTCTAGTGTTTCGTGGGACGAAATAGAACCTTCTAAAACAAAGACTCATATTTGTCATGAAATAGTTAATAGAGTACAATAAAAATATGTAGTAGAAATATGACATCTAAATGCAAGAACTGAGTAAAATTATACTGAACAAAAATACATTTTTGGCGACGCTCAGCCAATATTTTTAGATAATAAATACATAGGTCATTCATCATCTCGTGAAACCTATCTGCGCGTCAGGGAAAGAATAAAGTGGACTGAGAAGTTTCCCTCCCTCGCTACGCTTCTACTTGTAGCTAGCGAGCTCACTTACCTCCACCATCAGGTACTTACTATAGACTACGGCGCCCGCAAGCATTTTGATTTCACGAGATAACAAATTACCTATACCCATGACTCGACAGCCCACAGAAGGCCAAGATCGACCGGTCGACTGCTGGTCTTACGTCCATATGCCTCAGCAGAGGTGAAAGATCATCCAACCAGCCTGGTGTAATGTGTGGTTAGCACGATGATCCCCCAGCCGTTACAGCTGGCTTTCGAAATCGGAGTTCGCTACTCACTGTAACTCCTCAAATTCACCTCGAATGTGGATTGGCTCCGGTTCCATACATTGGCCAAAATTTTATGAGAAAATCTCTTCCCCTTATGAAAACTCGAATCAAGGCTAGTCCAAGGCATGACGCAACAGCATGAGACGGCGATGTTTTCTAGGAGGGAGAAAATTTAGAGTACCTGCAAGCTTTAATGATTAAACAATAATCGAATGTGATTCAGTCTCTATTGGGTGGAATTAAAACAAGCAACTTATTAAAGTGCTGCGAATATGTTCAGAGAATGGATGAGGTCAGGATACCAAAAGTAATATTGAGTTGTATCCGTCAGGAAGAAGGAAACGAGGTTGTCCTAAACTTACTTGAAAATAAGGGACAAACTAATGGAAGAAAAGGGACTTACAAATGGAGACTGTAAGAACAGAAGTAACAGGAAAAAGAAGATAAATTGATAGCAAAGTGAGTGTAGGAAAACGAGAAAACATTGTAGGGAATAATAATAATAATAATAATAATAATAATAATAATAATAATAATAATAATAATAATAGTATTAGTCCTAATAAAACGTTTATTATTCGAAGTTCGTCTTTCGCATAATGTATTATGTTTCTCTTTAAAGATAACATTGGATTTTTTATAGGCGATGTGTTATGACAAATGAATTAAAAGTCATAAAATGTGTTTTAAAATCGTCAGATAATCCACAACGACAATAGTTATTTATGCAATTAGTGGAATATGAGCATCATTGCCGCCCGAATCTGTTTTGCAAGAACGAGGCGTAAGCAGAGTTCTGTAATTACATGAGAGCGGTAATGATGCTCATCCCACTAGTTGCATACAATATTTTATCTGCATTTATTTAATAATGCGTTTAATGCGTTCATGATACGATCGTTGATTACCGCACTCAGTGTGTTTGCGAGGATTTGTATATATGTATGTATTTATTTACACTGCAAGTGGGCAAGCACCCGGTGGCAGTGGTATATACAATATTAACAATACACAATAAAATTTACAATACACAATACAATTTTACAACACATATACAATTTTACACACAATACAATAATAATACACAATACAATTTAACACAATAATAAAACATAAAATAAAATACCTAATTTTACAATACAACCTACATAATTATCTATAGGTCCTACATAAGTTTCAATAGTCTTTCACTTTACTCTCATCTCATTCCCTGTAGTGGCACTATGACGCATTTCACTGACACTTTAGCACACATTTCACTGACACTCTGTAACACATTTCACTGACACTATAGAACACATTTCATTGACGCTATAAATTATCACTGATCGGAACTGTTCACTGCACTGTAAAACCATAACTTCACTGACTCACCTCGCTTCACTGATACAACAGTTCAAATAAGTCAAATAATTACATCCTTATGCATACTTATAAACAGAACTACATTTAAACTAAACATTTCTAGTCTAAGGCACTCTTACACGCTAGTTTTAAATAATTTACAATTCAAACCAAGGAAGTAAACTCGTCAGCCTAGATAAATACATGTCACCTTAAAAAAATTAAATGTTGAATGTCACCTTAATTTTAATTTTCACTTTATATACAACTTTTTAAATTATTCTTGAATCTCCTTAAGGAAGGACAGCCCTCAAAGACCGCTGCAGGTAGGTCATTCCAATCATTTATAGTTCTGTTTAAAAATGAGAATTTACCTACATCCGTTTTCTGTTTCCTACATTTGATTTTAAAATCATGACCGTTCCTTACGGATATTTTCATTTTCATTTTGCAGGTAGTTTTAACCGATAAGCAGAAATAAAATGGGTATGGAATGAATGGAACTCTCAATTGCTTATCATTCAATAGGGTGTTACTAACTATGTTACGGAGCTCATTTCCGAAGGCATTCTGTGCAAAAAATGTCGTAGAAACATTTTTCTTAATCTCAATATTTTCAAAGATACATTAATTTGAAGTTGTTAGTAAAATACTTTTTTTCTTTAGTGTTAAAGATAAAAAAAATATTACAAATAGAGAATTAACTATTCAGAAGTATCATTTCTTTAATTGGCTAGTGTTTTGAAGCTAAAAATGTGATGTTAATTGTTTTGCACAGATTTTATTTTTCAGTTTTTAACTAAAAATGACGTCATTCTTAAGCACTTATAAAAAAAATTGTTACAAATCATACGACTTTAGGAACTTGATTCTTTAGAGTTTAATTATGCATTCTAATATACAGTCTTAAAGAATTTACAAGCGTGTCGTGATTTGTAACAATTGTTGTAATAAATGCGTAAGAAAATGTAATTTTGTAGTTAAAAATCGAAAAAAAAATCTGTACGAAGCAACTATGGAATTCACAACACATTTTTAGCTTCAGAATACTGACTAATTAAAGAAATGATACTCCTGAATAATTCATTCTTTATCTGTAATATTCTTTTACTCTTAAAACTAAAGAATAATTGTGTTTTACAAACAATTTCAAATTAGTGTAATTCTGAAAATATTGAGATTAGGACAAATGTTTATATGATTTTTTTTGCTCAGAATATCTTCGGTAATAAGCTCTATAAGGGACGGTAAATCTTCGTGAATCACCTTGTATATCGCACTCAGTGCGGTAATGAATACCATTACCATGGTGATATAACGATGGATAAGTATCCATTATCAAACCAATGTGGATAAAGATTCTTACAGGGAACTAAGCTGTTGTCAAGCATTTTATATTACTTCAGTGGAATGAGGGATGGTCTTTAGAGTCTGTTCCAAACTATAAAACTCAAACTTCACTGTTATTCACTTATTCAGTAGGTAATTACTACTGACCTATTTGCTTAGAAAATGATTTAACATATTAATTATCGGTAAAGAAGAAAGTAAAATGCATTCCAAATGATATAAAAGTTCTTCAAAGTATTAAAAATGACCAAAAAATGCCGAAAAAAAATATAAAAATGACCTATTAGTTCAAAAACGTCAAAAAATGCAATATAAGAAATTACTTTTTTACGTTGATATTAACATAGAAAGGATTTCTATATTAATAGGCATCGTCCTAATGTGAAAAATAAGAAGATTTCTATATTAATAGGCATCGTCCTAATGTGAAAAATAAGAAGATTTCTATATTAATAGGCATCGTCCTAATGTGAAAAATAAGATTTCTATATTAATAGGCATCGTCCTAATGTGAAAAATAAGAATATGACTTTTCATCAACATCCGCCTCCTAGTGATAACTAGTAATTCAAAATAGAGGCGACCAATATAACTTACGCCTGGCAGATGTAAACACAGGACAACATTAATAAGCTAATGCGTGCACTTGGTCCGCTGTTGCGCTCGATTGAGTCATTTCCGGGCGGCGCGGCGGATTGAGTCGTAGACCTCGTTACAACACCAGCATTGCCGTCATTACGAGGACAGCAAACTGCTGAATTATTGTATCATGCAACATTACAAAAAAAGACCTAATGGAAGACGTATGCGGTTTGTGAACCCATACTTCGTCGCCAGATCATTTCGGATTTTTTACTACACAAAGCTGAAAAGTAATGAAGGACCGTTGGGGTTCAAGTAGCAAGAGGGTGATATGTCAAGTGGACAACAATGAAAGCGATCATTCAGGACTGCGATATTATGAGTAAGTACAGTCCAGCTGACAGCAGATTTTGTGAGATTTGTGGCGTCTTCAGTGTTGCCAAGTCAGCGGTTTTGTAGCTAAATCTGGTGTTTTTAGAACTATAGTCAGCTACAAAATTTTACAGTCAGCGGCTAGCTATTTATTTGGCGTTTTTTTATGATTCCAGGCAGAGAGACATGATATTTTAAAGTTTTTTTCTGTAAAGATGAATATTTTTTCATATGTACTTGCGACCAATGTTAGTTAATCATAAACCAGAGTTTAGTATGGTATTAACACACTTTTTCATTGTACGAGTATACAATATCAACTTTTTATGTGAACTCGATTTGGTGCAACTACGTCCATTTCCTGCCTCATCCATTGTTGTTGTACAAACGCATTCGTTAACGACTTAATCTAAAGTATGCATTGTTTTTGTAAATGAATTGATGTATTTAATCATAAAGAATAGATAATGAACTGAATTATTATTTTCATTTATATTATTTTATTTATCACTTCGCATTATAGTTTATGTAGCACAGACATACTTAAAACTTAAAACCAGTGGCGTATACTGGTTAAAGGGTTTGGGCTACCGCTAACCCTATTATTACACAAAATATATCTAACAATTACTTTAATTTTAATTACTATGGTAAAACTAATAATACAAAATTATTACATTATGTTATATTATAAACTTTTTCTTTTGTAATTTCCTTGGGCTACCACCGGTAGCCCCGGTAGCCCGCAAAATACGCCCCTGCTTAAAACCAGACTCATTGTTGGCAGGCACGTCTCCAGCTCAGTGTGAAATCAAATTTCGAACCGATTGGTGTGATTGTGAATGTGATTATTTCCGAGGTGTCCAGTATATTCTTGATCTACTCCATTCAAGTTTGAAGAAATATGCCGTGTAAAACTACATACGTACAAAAGTTTAGAGACGTGTGAAGAAAAAAAAAACATAATGTGTTGAAAGATTGGATGGAACAAATTACCGGTGATAGTTCGAAAGCTCGGTGTAAATGCTGTAAGGTGATATTAAATGCAAAATATTCCGATTTAATTACCCATGCTGGTAATTATAGGTACACAAAAAGAGTAGCGAGTGTTTTTCTGTTGTTCGACAACATAATATTGCCATTCACAACAAGCTTCTGGGCAGAGATGAGTGTTATTTCAATTTCCAGAGTATTATAAATATTAGAATTTTTTAAAAATTTGAAACCTAAAATTCTCCAGTTCCTAAAACCATATAGTTTGTATTTCAAATTTGGAAATGATGTGTTAAGAAAAATCTAGAGTTTTTTTAACTACAGTTTAGCGGGTTTTTTAAGCTTGTGCAGCGGTAAATGGAATACTGAGTTGGCAACACTGCCGGGTCTTTCTCCCATCATTGTCACCGATCCGCTTTACCCAGATGACCGCTCGTCACCAGAGAGACCGGGTTTGATCTTAGGCAGATTTTGAGATTCGTGGAAAAACGACAATGGAGAAGACGTTCTTCAATACTTCAAGACGTTACCATAAGTTGACATTTAATTTTCTCTGATCAGTCTCTGTAATTTGAAAGCGACGGCAGGTAAAGAATTGCCATTACTACGAGTATTTCACCATCGCTTCGATTTGGCTGTCCTGTAATTTCCTCCGAGCAGGATTGTTATCGCCTTAATAGCTAAGAGAACAATGGAATAGCTTTTCACGCCAGATACCCGAGTAGGAGTAAAATATGACAATTTGGTTGGACGAAACTTGTGTGGGAGCAAACTTCTGGAAAAATACCGTTTCCCGTGACAAAATTTATGGAGATTTTACTATTCACTTTCATCCACAATTCCCTTAAAAATCAAGGTAAAGTAGGTGCTCTACAGTAAACAAAATTATATAGGCTACAACATTTTATGGGATATTGATAGGGTTGCCAGATCTTCTCATTACGAATCCAGGACGGGTGATGATATTGCGTACCTTAAGGGGAGAGGATGGTATTTTTTTGGTGAAAAATGAGTAAATTAAAAAAAAAATCTTTAAAATGCTCTGTGATATGTGTAGAATGCATAGCATAATATTTTGTGGGTATTTGTGCCCCTATCAGATGTTGAGACGCCATTTTTGATCTTCCTGCGTTATGGATTTTTAAATCACTCGACCCCTTTTATTGTTGTTTCCGGTAAATTGATTTTTCAAAAAAATGTTTTTTTCTTTAAAATACTCTTTGATATATGTGTGGAATGCATTGCATAACATTTCGTGGGTATTTGTGCCCTCATCGGATGTTCAGACGCCATTTTTAAACTTCCTGCGCTATGGATTTTTAAATCACTCGCCCCCTTTTATTGTTGTTTCCGGTAAATTGATTTTTCAAAAAAATGTTTTTTCTTTAAAATACTCTTTGATATATGTGTGGAATGCATTGCATAACATTTCGTGGGTATTTGTGCCCTCATCGGATGTTCAGACGCCATTTTTAAACTTGCTGCGCTCCCTTTTATCGGTTTACGGTAACTTCATTTTTTTGCTACATTGCCAGACAAAAATGGATATAATTTCTGACCTATTAAAGATACATGCATGAAATTTAGAATACACATTCTTTAGACTATTAGGAAACTTTTCTCTGTAACAGAATTTTGTTAATTGATTTCATTTAAAATCTATGTCCGTTTGTTTGCAAGAAAGGAATTCAAAAAAGTGTTATTAAATGTTAATTGTTTATTTTACACACGTAGGAACTAATATCATAATTCTGTTACAGACAGTTTGTAGAGCATGCTTTTGCAAGTACATTGCAAAAAATGCGATAACTCTACCTTTAAAAATGGTTTAGATATATCGATTTTAGTAAAATCCTGCATTGGGTATATTTTTTCAAATCTGGGCCCTCAAAATATTTTTTTTTTCAAAATATTTATTTTTGGTTGAGTTTCTACAGGTATGAGCTCTTTACATACAAAAAATTAATATTTTACACCAAATAGGAAGAAAGTTTAAAAAAATACCATCCTCTCCCCTTAACGTGAGTACACATTTGAATTAATTCAATTTGCAATACAATTGATTTTATTCGTTTTATGTATCTCAACTAATCATATAATTAATTAATTAATTAAGGTAATTAATTAAGGTGATATGTAATTACTTAAGTTGGTAATAGTTGGGTGTAATAGAAGTACTTATAAGTTAGGTTTACTTTTGCTTATTATTTATTTATAGTCCTAGGTTTATTGTGTCTATTTAATTATAGTTAGAAGTAAATTTACTTTTATTTTATCTTTTTTTATTGCTGTAATTATTGTAAATTTTATTAATATAATTATTGTAATGCTATTATTGTATATTACATATCACTGCCACCGGGTGTATACCGAATTGTAGTGTTAATACATACATACATACATACATACATACATACATACATACATACGTACGTACGTACATACATACATACATACATACATACATACATACATACACACACATACATACATACATACATACATACATACATACATACATACATACATACATACATACATACATACATACATACATACATACATACATATAGCTAGGGTCTGCCAAAACTTTTTAATTTTGTTACTTTTTGGTGGATTATATTATAATTCCTTTGAATTTTATTCATACAGTCTGGAAAAATAACGTCATATTTCGTTCTATACAGGAAAATGCATGATACAGGCTTTAAATCCTATCAATAATAATAAATCAACTTCCAAAGAGAGTAAAGAATAACGATATAATACCTAATACATAGGCTATTCTAGTATTATTTCAGAACAATCCGATAAGAGGCGTCATATTACAGTCTGTTCTACACAGAAAATATGCATGATAGAGTGTTTAAATCCTATCAATAATTAATCAACTTCTGATGAGAATATAGAATAAAGATTTATACCTAATACATACTATAGTATTATCGTTTTTATTTCAATACAACCCGATAGGAGGCGCCAGGCTGAGTTGATGGACAGAGACTTGAAAAAATGAATAAGGAATTTTCTTCTTCTTCTTTCTCTTAGTTTAACCTCTCCCTTTTAGGTTCTTATTACCACGCCACGCCACCCGGGCCTTACAGGTCAGCGATCTGTCGGGAGAGGAATTAATCTATGGATCACATACATACTTTTTTGACCACACAAGGACATGGAGGGCCTCTCCGGATGGGGGATCAGCTCAATGCCAGGGCCACCTCCGATACAACACAAACATTTAAGACATTACACAGCATTCACTCACACATATGAAAGGATTAAGGGAAGGATCGCCGTCCATGGCCGGACTTTCAAGAATTTGCCTGGAAATAACTGAGGAAACCATGAAAAACCTCAGTTAGGATTGCCGGCCCCTGGGATCGAACCCCGGACCTCCCGAATGCAAGGCCAGTCCTCTACCACGCCGCTAGCCCGCTCGGTAATAAGGAATTTTAAAAATAGTTTTATAGAAATGAGCAGAAAATTGTATTTTTCCAATTTTTTTTTATGTTCCAAGACAAATATAACTCAATCCAGGACACAGGACACACCATTAAAATTCAGAACAATCCTGGAAAATCGAGGACGTCTGGCAACGCTGGACACTGAATGAGGTAGCCTACGTCTAAAGGAACATGGAACCGATGAAAATTGAGGCACTAGAACGCGAGATTCACTTATATTGGTATAATATTAAATGTTGTTAAAATTGTTATGAATTAAACCATCTAGAAATAGGATACATGAGCTAGAGACCACAATCACTGTTATTCAAACGCAGGCTAAAATAATATATAAACTGAGACAAAGGTTCGATTTCTACAGTATATTATGCAGTGTTATCCAATTATGCAATTATTAAAAACTAAGATGAAATTTTGTCACTAACATTTTCGTCCCCATTTTCATGAAGGAATCTCACGATAGCACGTGTGTGAGAGTTCCGGGACATCCTGTACATTCATGCTTCGTCCTGTCAAGTAACAGGAATTAATAACGCTTATAAAGTGATTAAGTGATTTAACGGCCCACTGAATCTCTGAAACGAACTACATGATTGAAATTCGTTGACGGACGAGTAACTCGATTTTATGACTCTCTACAACATTACCCAACGTTTACGCAAGGGAAGTCAGAACTGCCGATTATATGACGGACTTCCCTCCCTCTACTCTTAATTTCGTTTAACTTTCTCCACGAACCAACGTTACGCGAAAAAAAAATATTATGATACTAGTATATCAACAGCTATCATCTGTAGTTCCTTGACTAATAACCCTAATAAACACCATATGCGCTCTATTGGAGTCCATTGTCAAGCCTCGATCCGAACCGACGTTCACTTTGTATGAAGAGTGTCGTAAATGCAATTACAGCTACTGTTTTATTGCTTACATTTTAAACAATGGTAGCGTGTGTAGTTACCAACGAAGTGGATCAGAGTTCAGTTTCCGGCATGGGAAGTGCCGACGCTAGTCCATATAGTTTTGAATGCCTTGTCTCCGGATTGTCCTATTTCCTCTGTGTCCCTTTCATTATCGGGTCATTATGTTCATTATGAATCTACTGTCGATTCATAATAAGTAGCAGAATACGCGAAATAATGCAAGAACGGAATGATGAATAAGAAGAAATTATGAAGAAATTCTCTGGTCGGCGGGAAAAGGTACATAAGCCCTAAGTCAAAAAGAATAATTTTTCAGGAGAGATTTTCTTTTTAATTTACTCTTAACTGAATATAACCAAATTTCTTAAAGATTTAGATAAAGTTACCACAGGAGCATGCAAAGAACTTATTGGTCTTCCTCATGACTGCCCTGACGGAATGCTCTACTCTCCTAAAAAATATCGTGGTATTTCGTTAATGAAAGCATCTTGGGAAGCTTATGTACAGCACATAAATATCTGTAATACTCTTCTTCGTGTTGATGACTGCCATCTCCACAATGTTAGGGACCTTGTAAGCGAAAAAGATTCTGCTCTGCCAAAATTGAATATCACAACTATTGATGCTATCAAATGGTCAAATCGTAAAATTCGTAAACACTTACGAAATGACGCATTCAAAACTTGGACAAACCATACCTTGCGTGGTAAAGGGGTTATTGTTTATAGTGATCTCCCCAAGGCTAACTCATGGGTAAGCAATCGAAAGGGTCTATCTTCCTCAGAATGGACCACTGCTTTAAAAATGTCAAGCAATATTTCGGCGGTTCGCTCAATACCGGGCAGAACTCTAAGCACAACCCGCTGCCGTCATCCAGACTGTAATGAGCTTGAAACACTTGGACATGTGCTTGGACAATACCCTAAAGGCGAGCTGCTGATCAATGCTAGACATCATCGTGTACGACATGCTTTGGCGACATCGTTAAAAACTTTAAATTGGGAGATTCATGAGGAAGTACATAGTGTATCATCAGATTGTTCTTTTAGACGGGCAGACATTGTTGCTATTAACGGACGCTTAAAACGGGCTCTTGTTCTTGACCCTACTATCCGTTTCGAAAGAAACATAAATCAGGCCACCGAAGTTGATATTGAGAAGAAGTCTATATATGAACCTTGTCTGCTGTATCTTTCTCAAAAGTACAACGTCCCTCTTAAACAATGGTCTGTCATTGGTTTGCTGTTTGGCAGTAGAGGTTCTATTACAAAATTCACATGGAATTATCTTAAGGAACTTGACATTCCTTTTGATTATGTAATGTATATTCTTATAAATATTATCAAGGTTTCTCTTCAAATATTACATCATCTCTATTTCAATTAATCCACTTATATTATTTGCCTTCAAAAATTAACTTTCTTTTTTCTTTAATGTATCACATCACATTATATTGTACATGTTTATTGTATTCAGGACCCTTGTGGTCACTCAAATTTCTTGAGCTGATGTCTATAATTTAGAAATATATATAATGAAATCCATGTATGTTGGTTAAAGTAAGGTCCTTTTCAATTTAAAATAAAAGAAATGTTATTATTAAAAAAATTAGAAAAAAATAGGCCTACTAGACTTATGTGATTAGGTACAACAGAAAAATCGACTTTTTGACTTGTGTGCCTTTTCCCGCCGACCAAAGAATTTTTCTTTCAAGTCAATTCAATTATACATCCTCATATAAAGCAGTGGTGTCACGAAATCAGCACGGCAAGTTATGATACTGAAGTTACAGGAATGCCGCGTGCTACTCTGTAAAAGATTGCATATAACTGTACGACTACACTGCGTTCAGGCAGGAGTGTAGAAAGTGTTACAGTAAGCAAGGGATTGTAGTTGTAGGGAAAATCACAAACATACAAGTAAAACAATTTATGTTATAAGTACCCGAGATACGTCATGTGCAATAATAGTTAGCAGCAGTAAATAAATGTTGAAATGGATTTTGTATAACAACTTCTACAAAAGACGAAGGAATAAGGCACAAACATTATCTCAAAAATGAAATATTTGTGAAATATAATTAATGATTTATGACTGTTTATTTATAAATTAACAATATCTCACTTCTTCTAAGGGAAACTGTATGTACTGCTCTAAATCAATTACATGCTCTCAACAACGACACTCTATCACAGATGGCTTTATGGTTTGAATCTAATGGTTTCTTGCTTAATCAAGAAAAAACTATCAACATAACTTTCAGCCTAAATTATCTAATAAATAAGGACAACAGACTCAACTACACAAAATTTCTAGGACTTTTTATAGACTCCAGATTAACATGGGATAAGCACATCGAATACATATGCACAAAGCTATCAAGAGTTTTATATTTGTTAAAGAAACTAACGACTTGCGTTTCTCAAAATTATTTAAGATGTGCCTACTTTTCATTCTCTCAGTCGATAATCCGATAAGCCCTAATTTTCTGGGGAAATGGAACCAAAATTAGAAGTGTCTTGATTTTACAAAAGAAAGCCATTAGAATTTTATGTAAATCAAACTATCTGGAACATTGTCGGCCACTTTTCAGACAATCACGGATTTTAACAATCATAAATTTGTAGGCCTATATATATATATATATATATATATATATATATATATATATATATATATATATATATATGATCTAGTACTTTACACTAGACAAAATATCGACAATAATAGTGGCCAATATACATGATCATGAAATTAGAAATAGTGAACAAATTAATATTCCATATTGTAGATTACACAAGAGCAACACAAAGTTTTTAATTATGGGGATAAAATTATATAATAAGCTCCCAAGTCAATATTATAAATTACCAATCAATAGCTTCAAAACTAGATTTTACAATTGGTTATTAAATAATCCTTTTTATTTTGTTGCTGAGTTTTTCAACACAAATTTGTATGAAATTGTACTTTAATAAATATGTTTAATTGCAATTTAGTTTTCTTTAATTTAAAAGCTTCAAATTATTTCATGTTTTCATTGTATTATTTAAATTTTACTATTTATTTTATTACTGTTTTTTTTAATGTATTTATATGTTTTTTCAATGTATTCTGACCAAATTATGATAATAAACTGTATGTCTAATGGCCAAATAAACTGAATTGAATTGAATTGTACTTGAATTATATTGTGTCACGAAACATTGGAAGAAAGAAACAAATGCTGATATATAAATTCATACATAAACTGAAAAACAAAAGGTACTTATTTTCTAAGCTTTTATTTCACTGCTGATTTGTTGCAGTTGCAATGTGTACTTATACTATCGAAACACATTTTTTTTTAATTACAAGAGTTTATTTTTCTTACTTGAAGGATCTGCTGCAGACATTTGACGTATATTTTTAGATATAACGTTCTCTATGTTAGGTACTATTACTTAAAAAGTGTAACATTGCAAAAAAGTCCTTTGCGGGACGAAAAGTTACATTTATTCTGATTCTGCACATTTGAAGGACAACACTAAAATTCTTTCAATAATTTATTATCATAATACACTGCTCTCTTAAATTGACTGAGAATATTGCAAATTAAATCAATGACTTTCCCAGAACACGCAATATAATGTTTCATATAAAAAATGTTTATCTTGAAAAGAAAGCAAGAAGGAGCAAAACTGTATTATTTTTTTTTCGCTTGAAATATCTCAAAGAACAACCCAATGAAATTAATGGCATTACTTATGATTCCACATGTAGTATACAAAAGTATTGGTCAAGAAATGTAGTGTGTTAACATTATAGAAAAGTAATATGACACTGTAAACAGAAGCATAATTGTCAAAACTTTGATTTCGGAACACTGCGTTTCTTTTTTAATGTGCTTTGCATTATTACTAGGGGTTTGTGTTCCTGACGACTTCGGAGAAACATGTGAAGTAACCCGACTCCCAAGAAGGAAACGCAGTTTAATCCGGGTCTCGGAAAGGAAGGACATCTTTTCAAACAAAAACAGAAAGTCCCTTGCTTTATGTTTCCTGAGTTTGCAAGAAAGTACTACAATGATTCGGGATGAAAGAAACGGACCAACAATTTGTTACAAGAGACTATTTTTCCTGATTTCATCTCTCATTTCAACATTACGCGATGCTTTGTTGCAACACAAATAAATATCACTGAAGAAGGTAGTGTATAGAATAGACACAATGTTTTCCGGATTTGAAACGTTCTCCTTTGTATATTCTTCTCCTTCTATTTCATTGGCAATAACTATTATTTCAAGTAAATGTAACATTGCGTACCATAACGTAAAATAATATAGTTCAAGCATAACTCTGTACTGACATAAACAAGCATGTACCTACATACTTGACTCTACTATGATACTCGAACTCTTATAATTCTATACCCAAAAAATAAGTAAATAAATAATTAAGAAAATAAATAAGTAAATGGTTTCATCTACAATAACATTAAAAAGCTAAGTTTTTAAAGTGTCATCATAAATCATATCATATCATATCATATCATATCATATCATATCATATCATATCATATCATATCATATCATATCATATCATATCATATCATATCATATCATATCATATCATATCATATCATATCATATCATATATCATATCGTATCATATCATATCGTATCATATCATAGATTTGAAAATAAAATGAATATTTATGTAAATTAATTTTCTCCTCCGCTACATTCATCTAGTAACTTCAGGGACCCAATAAAAAGTTACTAGATTTGTAATCAGGAATTTTAAAAAATAATTGTTCGATGAAAAACAATTTTGACAGCTCTTTAAATTCCACGCCCCCTTCCAGCCTTAATTTAAAAAGTGTAAACATACGAGTATTTGTAATCAGAATTGGGCTGAATCCATTTGGGGTATGAAAATATAAATTTTGAATAAGTGAAATAGCTAAAAAAATTGGGAAAAATTTTCATGATTTTCAGTGGAGTCTTCCCTTAAGGCAACATAGAATAGCTGATTGGAAAATATCTATGCTTCAGACTGAAATCGAACCCATAACAGACACTTGCGAGCTCTGTGATCAGCGTCTTTGCTATTGTGTACTCCATGGCTGGTATCATTAAAACTAGAAAGCAAAGATATAAAAAATATTAAAGTACGACGAAAATAGATTCTCCGCCTCTTCAGCCTGAATAAAACACGATATCAGTTTCGACTGTCAGAATAGCCTAATTAAAAAGTGTTCACTACACGTTATAATGGAAATCATCTACAATTTCACTTTCTTTTAATTGGATGATACACTAGTGTTACAAATATTCGAAACTTCTACTGCGTAAGTTCCATGAAGACAACAAGTGCCAGTGGCCACATCGAAAGAGACTGTGCACGCAAAGAGAATCTTCTTTTTGTGTTTGTGTATATAAAACGCCCTCAAGTTAAACATAATACACATCTTGTTTCGTACAGTAGTGGGCCAAGAACTTCAGTCGAAAAGAAATCTTTAGGCAACAGGCGTAGACCAGTAGGAGTCTCTAGATTATATGGTCCCCGCTAGAATGGTTGTCTGTTCTATAAAATTATCGTGCATGTGTTCTTTTCCCCTCAGGATCATGTTTTAATTAGCCGATCCCTCCAACGCCCCATCTCTTCCTTTACATGACAGAATGTACAACTATCGAATGCATGTGACGAGAGATTTCAATACAGATAGCTACAGGTTGTTAATGGAAAAGTGCACTACATGACTCCTGTAATTAGTCAAAGCGTGTGCCCCCACCCCACAGTTTAGATCGTTCGTCAAATTTTTTGGTCAATATATTATGCAGGCCATCCTGTCTTGCACTCTTACCAAAAGAGAACGAAGAAGGAAATAAAAATGCCTAAAAGTAATTACATCGACATTACTGCAATTGTGAACGGCTTTCACTTATGAAATTAACATAGTTCATTATGTAATTATTTCGAAGTTTACAGATATTTCGAATCGAAAAGATGGTGAATTAATAGAAACATAAGAAAGGTTTTGGCAGAAGTGCTTTCATTTCTAAGGTAGAGCCTAATCTGCTTTCAGCCATTTTGTCCTTAACCTCCTGAGTCCTGAGAGTATAATAATAATAATAATAATAATAATAATAATAATAATAATAATAATAATAATGGTTCATTTTAACTGGCAGAGTTAAGGCCATTCGGCCTTCTCTTCCACTCAACCAGTATGATAGAAAATTACTACAATGCTATGAATATAACATAATTAATACAATACAATACAATTCAAAGCAATACAATACTACAATACAAGACAATATAATACATAATTAATATAATACAATGACAATTCTTTTCATCTTCACAGCACCAATAAAATAATTATGTAGCCTAATAATGATAATAATAATAATAATAATAATAATTTATTTATTTATTTACAAATGGCTTTTAAGGAACCCGAAGGTTAATTGCCGCCCTCACATAAGCCCGCCATCGGTCCCTATCCTGTGCAAGATTAATCCAGTCTCTATCATCATATCCCACCTCCTTCAAATCCATTTTAATATTATCTTCCCATCTACGTCTCGGCCTCCCCAAAGGTCTTTTTCCCTCCGGTCTCCCAACTAACACTCTATATGCATTTCTGGATTCGCCCATACGTGCTACATGCCCTGCCCATCTCAAACGTCTGGATTTAATGTTCCTAATTATGTCAGATGAAGAATACAATGCGTGCAGTTCTGTGTTGTGTAACTTTCTCCATTCTCCTGTAACTTCATCCCTCTTAGCCCCAAATATTTTCCTAAGCACCTTATTCTCAAACACCCTTAACCTATCTTCCTCTCTCAGAGTGAGAGTCCAAGTTTCACAACCATACAGAACAACCGGTAATATAACTGTTTTATAAATTCTAACTTTCAGATTTTTTGACAGCAGACTAGATGATAAAAGCTTCTCAACCGAATAATAACACGCATTTCCCATATTTATTTTGCGTTTAATTTCCTCCCGAGTGTCATTTATATTTGTTACTGTTGCTCCAAGATATTTGAATTTTTCCACCCCTTCGAAGGATAAATCTCCAGTTTTTATATTTCCATTTCGTACAATATTCTGGTCACGAGACATAATCATATACTTTGTCTTTTCGGGATTTACTTCCAAACCGATCGCTTTACTTGCTTCAAGTAAAATTTCCGTGTTTTCCCTAATCGTTTGTGTATTTTCTCCTAACATATTCACGTCATCCGCGTAGACAAGAAGCTGATGTAAAATAATAATAATAATAATAATAATAATAATAATAATAATAATAATAATAATAATAATAATAATAGCAATGATAGTCATACCTAAATTAAATTAAATTATTAAACTCGATCATAATTATAACTTCAATTTGACTGCGCCCGTAACAAATCGTTTAGCCTTTTCTTGAAAGTGGTTATTGTCTGGCAGCCCCTATTCTCCTGAGGTAGAGAATTCCATTCACGGGGGACGGAGACAGTAAAAGAGGATGAATAGTGGGATGTTCTATGGGCAGGAATTGCTAGGATTTGACTCTCCTGTGACCTGGTGTTTAGATTGTGATTTGAGGATAAGTAGTTAAACCGGGAACGAAGATAATTTGGAGTAGAAGTGTGGAGAACTCGAAACAGAAGAGAGAGCGAATGAAGTGTTTTACGGTTACTAAGACGCAGCCAGGATAAAGATTTGAACGAGGGTGTAATGTGGTCAAATTTGTGAGCATTGCTGATGAATCTGACACACATATTGTGCACACGCTGCAGCTTGTTCGAAAGGTCAGTTCCCAAGTCTGTAAGTATGACGTCGCAATAGTCAAACAGTGATAGTACGAGGTATAGTATACTATACCATAATTCATACATGACTATGAATTTATGATATAAGATATATATGCAGAGACACGAAATATAGTATAATATACCTGCATTTGTGCACTAACTGTAACCTGCAGAATTTTTTCAGCATTTTCCCTCATGTCAGTGACTTTATTTTGAAGTGTAAAATTATATTAAACTTTAAAAAATAAAACAATTAATCTCTCAGTAGGATAAAAATATCTCAGAATATTGGTGGAAATACGAAATAATGTCGTTTTCTGACAAGTTCTCTACTGGTTTACCCAAGGCTACCGATTATTGTTTTCTGCTTCCGATTGTCTCTTTTCCCTTCTTATGTACTTTATTTCCACTCATTTTATTACAGCCCAGAAATAGCTTGGTCATCTGATGGAATTTAACAAAATATATTAGCCAACGAGACCTTGAAGTTCTTCTAAAATTTCAGAGAAATCAATGTCGATGATTAGCTTTTCTCCAAATGCTTAGTATTATTATTCTTGATATTACCTTTCCTTCAGACTTTTTAAAATCCTTGTACCCCACACTTCAATAGTAATATAAACAACAAATGTCTCAGAGTAGCAAGAAATAATCATATGATTCGTAGAATTTGGGACGAAATCGCTTACAGGTGGAGTATCTACCCTGTGACACGATGAAATCATATTATACGTTTGTGAATACCAGTAAATAAAACTTGAATAAGTACCTACTTTCTGCTGTATCAATCGATTTATTAAAACTTATACTTTCTTTACAGATAAATAGTACTTCCATATGCATAATTAATTCGTGAATGCCCTGTATATGTATACAGAAAGAACCGTAAGTATTGCCATTAAATTCTGGGGGTTATTCCTTGAGATATTTCAAACAAAAAATTTAATACAATTTTGCTCGTTTCTACTTCCTTTTCGAGATAAAATTGTTTCATATGAAATATTTCATAGTGTGTTTTGGGAAATCCATTGATTTAATACCCGATATGCTCAGTAAATTTAAGAGAGCAGTGTATTATGATAATAAATTATTGAAAGAATTTTAGTTTTATCCTTTAAATGTGCAAAAATTTGATCCGAACAAATGCAATATTTTAAAATTCCTTTTCGGAACGAAAAGTTACATTACATGTAGTCTTATATATTAAAATATTTTATCAAGATTAGTTTTTTTTAATTATATTATCATAAAAATCGTCAAAATATAAAGAATTGCATGTTTATTCTACCAGGAGAAATAAGACATGTTCTTTAGCTGTCCCTAAATGCTACATGACCAGTTGACTAAATCACATCCAGCGTTACGGGTTATATAATGATAAATCCAGAATTACGTAAAATTGAGCGAATTGTTGAATATTCTTATCTTTTTTCTTCGTTTTCTTTTTCTTATTATTAACATATTTATTCATTCAAACTTACTTATGTCTCGTGACGAGAATATTGTCCGAAATGGAAATATAAAAATTGGAAATTTATCTTTTGAAGAGGTAGAAAAATTCAAATACCTGGGAGCAACAGTAAAATATATAAATGATACTCGGGAGGAAATTAAACACAGAATAAATATGGGAAATGCCTGTTATTATTCGGTTGAGGAGCTTTCATCATCCAGTCTGCTGTCAAAAAATCTGAAAGTTAGAATTTATAAAACAGTTATATTACCGGTTGCTCTTTATGGTTGTGAAACTTGGACTCTCACTTTGAGAGAGGAACATACGTTAAGGGTATTTGAGAATAAGGTTCTTAGGAAAATATTTGGGGCTAAGAGGGATGAAGTTACAGGAGAATGGAGAAAGTTACACAACACAAAACTGCACGCTTTGTATTCTTCGCCTGACATAATTAGGAACATAAAATCCAGACGTTTGAGATGGGCAGGGCATGTGGCACGTATGGGCGAATCCAGAAATGCATATAGAGTGTTAGTTGGGAGGCCGGAGTTAAAAAGACCTTTGGGAAGGACGAGACGTAGATTTATTTATTTATTTTATTGGGTTATTTTACGACGCTGTATCAACATCTAGGTTATTTAGCGTCTGGATGATATGAAGGTGATAATGCCGGTGAAATGAGTCCGGGGTCCAGCACCGAAAGGTACCGCGGAAAAAACTTCAACCAGGTAACTTGCCCCGACCGGGAATCGAACCCGGGCCACCTGGTTTCGCAGCCAGACGCGCTGACCGTTACTCCACAGGTGTGGACCCGAGACGTAGATGGGAAGATAATATTAAAATGGATTTGAGGGAGGTGGGATATGATAATAGAGACTGGATTAATCTTGCTCAGGACAGGGACTTATGTGAGGGCGGCAATGAACCTCCGGGTTCCTTAAAAGCCAGTAAGTAAGTAAGTAAGTAAGTAAGTAAGTAAGTAAGTAAGTAAGTAAGTAAGTAAGTAAGTAAGTAAGTAAGTAAGTAAGTAAGTAAGCAAGGCCCTATTTTAATGGCGCAATTAGATCACGCACACTATCCTACAGAACTTCTCTATGAACATTACATTCCTTGATTGGGGACAAAATGTACTGTACATGTCTACTGACAAACACTGACTGTATTATTACACACTCAAAATTTAGTTCGTGTAGTTTATGTAAACTTACTGTACACTTGGAAAATTTTACGTTATTCAAAGCTGTGAAATATGTATAGTATTTCATTAGAGGTGGAATTGTGTAAGTATATTCGTTTCTTTGTTTTTAAGAACTTACTTTTTTCATACGCGTAACAAAGAAAAGAAAAGAACTAACCTTCTTACGTAAAGCTTCGCGTTCTGAATACATCTGTTGCTTTCCGCCTTCCGGGAAATGTATCACTTTATATAAAGAAATGTTACCAAGTTAAAAAAAAAAAGTCACTCTAGAAAGAGAATTTCTGGTTCCCTAATGTCTGAGGGCTAAAAATTGTGTTGTTTTAAATTTCTTATTTAAAATAAGAACGACCTATCACATTTGGTCGGAAGTATACATTCGACTTAAACACGAAAGAAGCAAATGCAAGGAATGATATTATGTCTCACGAAAACAAGATATTTCTTCTTGGATATGGATATAAAAACAATTTACATAATTTATACTTTTGTTTCGTCGCTTTGCTCTGGCATGAACAGTGAACAGCGATATAATTTAGTATAATTTCACTACTATAAGATTTTAATCAAACAACGTAGAACTTTGTAAAATAGCGATCTTGTAGATAAGTTTCAAATTTGTGAACACTGTATTCATTATTAGGATTGTATGTATGTATTTATTCACACTGCAAATGGGTAAATACCCGGTGGCAGTGGTAACTAATTACACGCAATAATGACAATTAATAAAAAAAATACAATTAATAATAATACTAATAATAAATAGTAATAATAATAATAATAATAATAATAATAATAATAATAATAATAATAATAATTAGCATCCCAAATTAAATGAACCACGATCACTTAAAATAACTTACTTACTTACTTACTGGCTTTTAAGGAACCCGGAGGTTCATTGCCGCCCTCACATAAGCCCGCCATTGGTCCATATCCTGAGCAAAATTAATCCATTCTCTATCATCATATCCCACCTCCCTCAAATCCATTTTAATAATATCTTCCCATCAACGTCTCGGCCTCCCCAAAGGTCTTTTTCCCTCCGGCCTCCCAACTAACACTCTATATACATTTCTGGATTCGCCCATATGTGCTACATGCCCTGCCCATCTCAAACGTCTGGATTTAATGTTCCTAATTATGTCAGGTGAAGAATACAATGCGTGCAGTTCTGTGTTGTGTAACTTTCTCCATTCTCCAGTAACTTCATCCCTCTTAGCCCCAAATATTTTCCTTATTCTCAAACACCCTTAATCTCTGTTCCTCTCTTAAAGTGAGAGTCCAAGTGTCACAACCATAAAGAACAACCGGTAATATAACTGTTTTATAAATTCTAACTTTCAGATTTTTCTGTCAGCAGACTGGATGATAAAAGTTTCTCAACCGAATAATAAAGGCATTTCACTTAAAATAACATTTAAAGTAAATCTAATTTGTATCTTAACCCTAAGTTCGAACTAAAACCCACGAGAGTATGATATGTTCATACGTGCACAAGTACCTTTCAGCACTACACTCATTTCGCTGTCAACTCACTCACTGCACTGGAACTACGATACATTTCACTGATACTATCCTGATTTCACTAACACTTCAAAAACATTTCGCTGTTCACATATTTTGCACTACCACTATAAACTATAAAACTTCACTGACACAAATACACTTCACTTACACAACACACTTCACACTTCACTGACAACACATTTTTCACTGATACAACACTTCAAATAACAAAACATCAATTACACCATTGAAGTATAGTGTATAATATACTACCGTCTATTAGTAAAGTCCTTAAGCCTATTTTTAATTACATTTTTGGTTATTGGTAAAGCCTTTAGTAAGTCTGCAGGTAAAGCATTCCAGTCCCTGATAGTACGATTGGGAAGTTACGCATAAAATAATTTTATAGATGATGCATAAAGACAAGTAATTTATATCATAAATGCAAGAATGTAACAAATTCAAGACTTGCCACGATAGTGTTATTCAAGTTTTAGGTTATCAAAGACAAGTACGTGGACTATTTGCTGCAAATCAAAATAGATTTTTTTTGTTTTCTTGTGGTGCCTCGTTAGGTACTCGCCGACTCAGGTTCTTTATTTACGACACGAGTATTCAATGTTTATTATAGCCAATTTTCGTTATACAGATTTGTCAGTTTCTGATCCTACCAGCATCTTTTGTTTTTTTCCTTCATGCCGACTGCTTACCCTCTCTTTACGTAAGCCCCAGAGTCCGTAGCCTCAAGCCCTTCCTATATCAACATCGGAAACCCGTACTAACCTCTCAAGTCTTCATTCCAATCTATTTTTACTATTGTAGACATGTCTAATAGATGAAATGAAGGGGAGATGGAGTGTGTTGTTGGAATGAGGGAAGTTAAAGGTAGTAACTCTCTCTAACGTGTGCATTATCCACCATAAATTCTTTCACAACCTTGCCGGGGATCGAATACAGACTGTAAGTGTGAAAGATCAACGCGTTAGCTTTGAGACACAGATGCGGCCATATCAGGAAAAATAATCTCCTGTCGGTGAAGATTAAATCCAACCTTGATTCTCAGTTTTTCTACTTGTAGTTATAGGTATCCTACAAGCAAAACTCAGCTCAGACTCCTCGCGGCGCGCTATACCCTTCTTACTCCCCTGCAGTAGGCGTGAGAACATGGTGGGAACGGGAGCATACGTCATCTGCGCGAGACAGTCACGCCCGCTGGTTTCTGCGCACTGAGTTTTGCTTGCTGGATGCCTATATCTACTGCTTTCTAAGAGCTTCCGAGACCATGACTGTTCCTCCCTACAAGACCATGCGAATTTTGACATTGAAAAATATCAGCCAAAACACTCCCATTATATCTGTCTTCCTTTCACCATATTTTCACAACTCAATATCGTATCTACTACCTGTGAAGGAAGAACCGAGAAACTGCTTAAACCTCTCTCGAGCCTGGGTTACCATGACGAATTGCACCCTACGAGACAAGTGACTAACTGGGAGTCTAACTTTTTGCGGCATCACCTGAATGAGAGCACCTGGTAGCACAGGGCATTATGTGGCATTCAAGATTATTAGGGCTGGCGGTTTCACAATCAAAACATTGCTTTTAGGTTGACAAAGCCGGAATGTTGCTCTAGCGAGTCGGATTAAGTGAATTATGTGAGGTTCTTTTTGAATCATAGTCCATATAGTTGCGTTGCGTGACATTGTTTACTATGCTCTGGTTAGTCTCTTCCGACACAGTACTCTTAAACTGCACTGTTTAATTTTCCCTTCCCTCGTTGTCAATAGTAAATGTAACAGTCAACTTCTGGATTCAGGGTCGGAAACCGTCAGCCCTAAAAATTACAAAATTTATTTGTGGACAGTAAATTTCAGAATCCCAAAAATCATCGTTCATAACTAGGGACCTGATTTTTATGTAATATCAAGGTGTGAAATATGTACATATTTATGTAAGAAAAATAAGCTGAATATGTACCAAAATATGTAAAATCATGAAAATATTTCATGTCAATATCTGCGCTAGTTTGTATTGTTAAGCCTAGATATTTGTAGTATGGTACAATTTTTCATTTTCTCTTCTTCATGACGATTTCTACTGTTTCTGGTGCTCATCCGCCGTTTCAGAGTATCATTTTTTCTGTCTTGTTCACATTTATATCAAATTTGTTTTTATTGCACCATTTTACCATGATGTTTATTGTTTCTTGTAACTTTATAAGGTCTTTAGACCCTACTACTATGTCGTCCGCGTATGCGTATAAGATTATTCCCTCCTTGATTTTTACAATACAGAGCAGTTGTATGAGAAAGGTTGCCTTTTGTTCATTCATATTTACAGTGGGCGGTAAGGGGTGAGTGCCTCTTTTACTTCCTGGAACTTAGATGTTATGTTTCGTCCCGAAATACATCTTTTCTCGGGTAGGTAAAAAGGCTTATTTCAAATTGTAAACTTCCCCAGCAGCAATTTTCTTTTTCCTTTTAAAGAAGTAAAAATGAATAAAACCCCTAAATATGTACATTTATGTAATACCAAGCCATAATATGTAATGTGGGGTAAATATTAAAAAATATGCAGTATCAAATTTTAATATATTAATGGTAATTACAAGATTCGCAAAGATTTGTTATTTATATACGGTTAGGTTCAAAGGAATATAACATGTAATTACATAAAAATCCGATCCCTATTCATAACATAATAACCAGTAAAAATCTACTCGAATATAAAAGTACAGAAAAATATTCTTCCTTACATATTGTTTAGGAGGATCAATATTAAAAGGATTTCAAATATAATTTAGTTAGCTACACTCATTCATTCATTCCTAGTGTTTTCCCAAGGGTAGATCTTTCACTGCAAACGCAGCATTGTCTAGTATTTCCCTATTTTCTGCCTTTCTCTTAGTCTCCGCATATGATCCATATATGTTAATGTCGTCTATTATTTGATATCTTCTTCTGCCCCGAACTCTTCTCCCGTTAACCATTCCTTCCACTGCATCCTTCAGTAGACAGTTTCTTCTCAGCCAGTGATCCAACCAACTCCTTTTTGTCTTCCTGTTCAGTTTCAGCATTAGTTTTTCTTCACCCACTCTTTCCAACACAGCTTAATTTCTTATTATGTCTGTACATTTCACACGCTCCATTCTTCTCTATATCCACATTTCAAGTGCTATTAGCATACTAATTAATGTACTTATGGCTTTTAAGGAACCCGAAGGTTCATTGCCGTCCTTAGATAAGCGCGCCCATCGGGCCCTATCCTGAGCAAGATTAATCCAGTCTCTACAATCATATCCCACTTACGTTTGGGCCTCTGCTTGCGAATTCACGTTCTTTGAACTTGAAGTCAAATATAAAGGGTTCAGAGTCATAACTTATATTAAAACCGAGAAAACAAATGTTAAAATTAAAATCAAGCGAATACCGTAATTTAATTAAACATATAGTAAATGACATAAAGTATGCACATTAAAATTAAATTATATGTCAATCTTCATTAAACTATGGTATTTACTTAGCTTTAACCATTGCTTTCTCCGTTTTTAATAAATAGCGCTTGACTCAATATAGCTCTGAACTCTTCCACGTACAAGTAGTTCACACTGTTCGAATTATTTCAGGTACGGTACTATTCCAAGTCAAACAAAAAGTTAGAAATGATTTCAACTTCACTTGAAACTTGGAAACGTCAGATTTCTTGACTTGAAGTTAAGTTGAATATTAGTTCTTACTTTGCAGTGCTTGAATTGAAGCAACTTAATTGCAAATGCTTAATAAATGTAAACCTAGCTTAAGGTATGGAATTATCATTAGTAATGTGCACAAACTCAGAATATAAGTTCACACGAAATATACCAGATTTATGCATTTTTAACACACACGTTCCTTATGATTTAATATTAGTATTGTGATAAGTACGTAGTTTGTGATTAATTAGCATAATACATCATGTTTCAAAATGATGGTAACACTTAATAATATTCATATGAACTAGTAATGAAAAATTTACATGGCACATGTCATAGTCAAACTTTCAAAGTTTAAAGTTCTAAGATTCGGAAACGTATTATTTCTGTTGCTACTGGAAACATGTTGAAAAATGACAAAGCTACAATATAAATCGTTTTCGGTTTTGCAGCTTGACAAAACAAATTCAATAACAATGGTACAAAGATTGTTTTATAGGTATTTTCGACCATTTGTCACATCGTTGGAATGGATGTGCTACCGCCGCTCATATTGTCTACCGCCCTTGGCCTCCCAGATCACCAGACTCGACACCATGTGACTTTCGACTTTTTCTTCGGGGGTACGTAAAGGATGTAGCTTTTGTCTCACCTCTACCCACCCAAGACCATTGCTGCGATTGCTTCCATAAACCGAAATGTTGGAGAGTGTGTAGCAGGAATTTGACTGTGCCGTATAACAAGGGGTTCGCACATTGAAACGTGCCAATAAAGATTTTTTAGAGTTTCTTAAACAAATTACGAATACATGCACCAATATACTGTGTTACTGAAACTCAATATCCATATGAAAATGTTACCATAATTTTGAAGCACGATGTATTGTTTAAAGAGAAAGTTGTGCATACCTGAAGTTATTATTAATGTAATCAGATAATACGATGTAGCTATGTTGGATGGAGTCTTATATCAGTCGTGAATCTGATATAAATGACAGTAAGTTTGGCAGAGTAAAGGAACATGTAACATCGAAAAACCTTTGTAAATTAAAACATATGTCTTTACATTTGAATGTGTTGCAATACTCCTGTTAACTGTAGATAAGAAACTGAAACATATAGCTACAAGACTCCAGCCCAGTTACACGCATATCTGAACATTTTCACCACTCATATCATTTGTAGGTATAGGTAGTAGAAAAGCGGCGTTTATTTCGAAATTGGCGTCGTGTTTCCTAAAGAATTACTAAGAAAGTAATTGAATATTTGCGGTGTAATTTTTATAAATGTAACCTGTGTAAATATTTCAATACTTTTTTTTAATTTTGCGACGCTACTATGTAAATAATATTAACAGTGGTATGAAAAACAATAGGAATCAAGTGATAGTCGTTTAAAATATGAGCCACCTAATAAGAAATTTGAGCCTCTTTACTGAAGGACAAATAGCCTATGAAAAGCAGAATATTTCGGCTCAATAAAAAAATGAATTTGGAAGACGTGATAATCTTGTACAGGGACATCATCTTATTTTTACTTCAATTTTTATTTTACCTGAGTTTTTAATGTACTTCACTCCCACCCCTTCCACTAATGAAGTTCAACCGTCCTCCACACAGATCCAAGACCGCATAGCCTATAGAGTCATAGTAGCCTTACGGTCATAATAAACAGTACGTTCCAAATATATATGTTCGCGTTTTCCAGTGACGAAAGAGCTTTCAATATTGAATCATTTTCGCACAGGTACTGTCGTCCATTTGCCTAAGTCGTATCCCGGTTTCCCCCACCAGCTTTTATTCGCCAGCTAGTGGCTGGGCTGTATTAGCTCTTTTCTGAGAACATTAATTTGTTAGGAATTGGACATCTACGTAATATTATACGACTGTGTAAATAACTTAAATAAAAGGGCCTCGTTAAGTAATTAACTGTCACGTTATTTCGTCACTTTCTACGACCCTACGACATAACCACTTGGACGGACAGTAGATAGTATGTCTGAGTAATTTTATCTTTTCGGATCGGGCAGAAGTGAAGAATGAATTTACAGTACGTAAAGTACTCTTTTATAGAGTAGGTACAGATTTATTTCAACATGAGTTACTAGTACGAAGAACGAAACTGGTAATTGGAATTAGGTACAATAATATGCACATTAGAACTGAAGCCTATATCGAAATGAACGGCTACCATTTTCAAAAATGTTTTTAAATATCCATATTATGATTATTTTTCAATTTAACTTCATTCTTTATATTGTACGCTAATGTGCTGTAGACAGTATAATATACACTGCATAATGAATACGTCTACATGGACAGCTCAGTTCGTGAGTAAAAACGCTCACTGTTAATACTGTACTGTATTTTAATTAAACAAAAACCTAATGAAAATGATCAAACTCAAAAGCGCAATATTTCCTAGTTTACGTAAAAGGATTAACTACTTTTCTTCCCTCCTATACCTAGTAAAGTGATTTGTTTGTATATTACGCCAGTATCATCGATCTCCGGTCGTGGAAGGGGGTAGCAAACGGCGTTGATCCAGAGGTATAGACAAGTTAATATTAAAAATGTTAGTAAAAATAAAATTATGTCCCTGTATGTTGAGAATACTTTTCTATAATTTCAAGTTTCAAATCTCAGACGTTTGAAACAATTAGGGCTATAAACAAGATAAGCAATAATATTTCGCTTACTACAAAATACACTGTTAATTTTATTATTCCAATAAGCTAAATTCCAGTGATCTAGGTCAGGTTTGGACGACTCATACATGTTTTCCCTTTATTTAAACACATGTGTTAGTATTCCAGTGCGGCATACATAGACCGCCGGTATTAACATGCATCTAGCATTAGGGAAAGAACACTCCATCGAACCAAACATAACCTTGAGAGACCTTACCCAGTTTTACAAATGTCAGAGGCAGATACGCTGTGCTCGTGCAAGCTAAGAAGGCAGGTATTCTATCACGACCTCTTAATGAATGGAATTAATAGGCACAAAGCAGTGGTCAGAGCGGTTAGAGGGCAACTCCATGGACTTACCAGGATCTGCTCCACGCTAGGCATCAGTTTAGCCTGAACCCTGTGCGCAACCTCCACTGAGCCCTCTAGGTGCCCTTCATGGACCTATGTGCACAATAAGATTACTAGTTACCATTATTGATCATTAAATTATTTATCAAGTTAATGGAATTATGAGATACAGGCTAGTTCAGTTTCAGGCGTAGAAGTGAAAAAGCAAGCAGAACAAAAGTGCAAACTTCGCTTCGATTTTTCTATAAAAGAACATTTTCACAATAAAACTTAACGGTTACGTAAAGCTCAAATTAATTAATTTCTGTATCAAAATAAACATACCATTATATTACAAATAGTTGTAATTTCTGTATAGTGAGCTGAAAATTATATCAGTGCATTTCTCTGCAACTAATCAAGCTAGTCGGTTAGTTAAAGTAAAGTTAGGACGTTACCTTTTGGTTTCTTAATTTTTTCGGAACATTACATTTTAAGAGGGGAGATACACCATTGGCCTGCAGAAATTTACTTTTATATCTCAGCTATACTGTTTTCGCTCTAAGAAAAATCCTAATGTCAACACAAGCATGTGGCTGTCATACCCGTGATTGACTCACAGTCGAAACACTCACATGACGCAGGAAAATATAGTCCGTATTTGGAAACTATCATCTTTTTTTTATTTTAGTAGGTTATTTTACGACGCTTTATCAACAGCTTAGGTTATTTAGCGTCTGAATGATATGAAGGTGATAATGCCGGTGAAATGAGACCGGGGTCCAACACCGAAAGTTATCCAGCATTTGCTCATATTAGGTTGAGGAAAACCCCGGAAAAAACCTCAACCAGGTAACTTGCCCCGACCGGGAATCTAACCCAGGCCACCTGGTTTCGCGGCCAGACGCGCTAACAGTTACTCCACAGGTGTGGACAAAACTATCATCTTGTATTATTTGAAAATAAAAAATTGAATTCTAGTTGTTAAATACAATGAAACATATAACTTCACTCAAAGTAAAACGATATGTAAAAGGAAAGCTACTTTTATATTTTGTTATGTACTATGAACGCGGATGAATACAAACAGTAATACCGAAGTAGTCTGTTCTTGTAACAAGCTGGCGTCACTTGAGCTTGTAGTTGTTCACGTAAGCACGTGGTACTGAAGTATGGCTTCTGTATCCTCGGCGTGTGTGGTTATTAAACATAACAGTGGAAACCCTCTCAAAAGCGGAGAAAAACAAATAGTTTTAAATGTATATAATAAGTTATGTAAGTTTTACTTACAGTAATTATAAAGTAAATGTTTCCTAAGCAAATGAATGCATAGTAGTGAGGTTAGGCCTACTTGACGAGTAACGGGAAATGTTTAACATGAAACGGAATGCACAATAGTAGGTGGGAACATGTACTGAGAAACTATGGCGCCAAACAGCGGCCAATGAAATCTCACTCCAGTCAAGTGCTATTGTTTATATTAGGATTTTTTTTACAGCGAAAAGATTATATTATAAAAGCTCAATGAACAAAATGTTTCATGCTGAATATACAGGGTGTATCAAAAGCTAAGTTCAATCGTTAAAGAGGTGATAGAGGACATGATATGCTGCAAAAAATTTTAATACTATTTTACCGAATTCGTACTCGTTTTCGAGTTGCACAGTGATAAATGTTCATTTGACTGTCGTATTCTATGGACCCATTTATCGTTTTAATTTGCTAAGTACGTACTGCTGTGATGAGTGTATTGTATTTTTATAGCCTACATTCGATTTCTTCAACTTGTAGTGATTAGGAATGGTCTAGGTTCTTGGCCACCGCAATCACCAGACTTGACACCACAGAGGAAATATGTCTACAGCTCTGACTTATCAAATAAAATAGGATCTATTTGCAAAGATCCATATAACTGCAGCGGATATACGACAACAGGAAGTATGGAACTTGCAATGTAAGATTAGACTTCAAGTTGAATTGTTGTGTTTATGAGAGTGGGATATATTTTGTTTTGAGACAATTTAATGAAATACTAGAGTAGGTTATGCTTATCCATGTACTTACCATGATTAGGGAAATAAAATACTAAATGTGTCCACATTTTGACATTCATAGGGAAGTTGATCTTTGTGCTACTAAAAAAAAAAAAACGAGGACGAATTCGGAAAAATTGTATTAACATTTTTTTGCAGCAAATCATAACCTCTACCACCTCCTTAAGGATTGACCTTACCTTTTCATACACCCTGTACATACATTACACTTTATACACACTGTTCAGAATATTAAAATAGTTAATAATTACCTGTAAAAATAATATCAAATTTGCTTATTTTTTTACAATCGTAGAGCATTTACATAATAAAATATACAATTAATTAAATATCTGCATGATTCTTTTACTGGAATGTTTTAAAAACCCATATCAACAACTCAGTCTAGGATCTTTTACCTATTCTTTCGAGAAATATATATTTTTTTCCTTTATCGTTACCTTCAATATTACATTTTCTAAACAATTTTAAAGAAGAAAAAAATATTTCCTGAAGGAATACGTAAAAGAATTATATGCAGATATTTAATTAATTGCATATTTTATTATGTGAATGATTTACGGTTGTAAAAAGAATATGCAAATTTGATATTATTTTTACAGATAGCCTAATTATTAGCTATTTTAATATTCTGAATAGTATTTTATAAAGTGCAATGTATGTATATTAAGCATGAAAAGCTTTGTTCATTTAGCTTTTATAGTAGCTGAGATATAAAAAAAAATGGATTTCACTAAACCTTTGCAGGCCAATGGTGTACCTCTCCCCTTAATACAAAAAGAGTTTCATTAATTCCACGCCTATTGTGAAATAAAAATTATTATTATAATTATTATGTACAATTTACCAAACATATTGTATGTATAGGTAGTAATGAACTTCAGGAACTTTAAGGACAAATCGTCAGTGATTGTAACACAGAGAGATACACAAAGATATGTACAGTAGACTCCATATTCAGAAATCGATTATGCGACAGATTAGTAGTGCAGACAGTTCAGACCTTATGTGTCCCTTAAGTTAATTAACATACCGTATTCAGGCAAGTGTTTAATACGAATGCATAAATAGACCTAATAGCAAAAGAAGTTATCCGCAATACTATGGCCAGCAGCCTTTGTACCTGTGTTATATTTGGGGTTTATGAGCTATGTTTACCTATCCTTGTGAGAAGAATACAGTTCCACTACTGTTATTAACAGAAAAGAACTCAGCCGCTGTAGGTCTTCAGATCTTGTTAATTCATTGTATTCACAAGTTTATAAAAACACCTTTGTAATATATGAGTATCCAGCAACTAAATTAATTCCTAATTCCGTTTCTACTACCTCCTATCACATTGTGTGGAGATTTCATTTCTTAATTTTAAAGGAAGGAAGCCAACCTCATTACAGAACAAATCGGCTCAGACGGTAGCAGGAGGTAAAAACTCCCATCCTGATAGACAATCGGCATTAATGGCAGTAGAGATGTGCCTACCGCCTCTACCTCAAAGGAAATGCTCCTGGTACTCATTTCTGTTAGAGACTGAGTAAATCCCAGGGCCATGGTGCGGCCGAAAGGATTAGATCAGCGGTGACTAAAACTGGTATCGTGATTACATCGTGTAATCACACAGACATTCAAACGGATGAGGGGAGTTTTCTGTACATTGCTGTCTGTCCCATTCACGTATTGAAAACAAGCAGTGGCGGTATCATGTCGTTCTACAAGCCTTGTCTCTACAAGCAGGAAAAGAAGGTTTCATAAGGAATCGGAAGAGAAATGAATAATTTCGTTCTCCTTTGCTCAATGGTTCAATTAGAGCAGGCCTGCTTTACTAGTAATAGGACGATATGTATACATAGTAGACCTTCTTACATTATACACACACATACATTTTAAAATTTATTTTACATATCTTTTAACTTAGTTATTTCCGTCATTCATTTTTCTCTTACTTTCTAAAGGTATGTTGCTAAGGATTTTATTATCTGTTCATTTGTAATTCTTGATAGCGTACTGTATACCTGCCGCCGCGAGAATGAATGTTGATGCAGCCGAGCGTTAACTAGAACGCCGTGACCGCACAGGTAGAAAAGGTGGGTGAGGTAAGAAGGGGTAGTAAGCAGTAACTCTCAGGAGCTACAGTTCTGCAGGTCTAAATTAGAGTATTTAGAAGCAACAAAAGGCATTACAACAAGTCACGCTGAATATACAGATGTAAAATTATTATTATTATTATTATTATTATTATTATTATTATTGATCAGTACCGTAAAGTGAGGTTACTTGACCACCTCGGGGCTACTTGGAACACAACGTGACATGTTGAAACATATTTAGTTAGGAGAGGGAGGTCGAAGAAGGGGGCAGCAAAAAAATTTTAAGTACCTCGCACGACGTTAGTACGGAAGGTATTGGAAAGAATTCGGGATCTGTTGTTCTATGTAAAATCATGGGAATGGTGGCTATTTTTACTTTTACTAATTTGTACTTTTTAATTAGATGAGTGTTAAGGTCCTCGTAAGTTTTTTTGATAAAGAATTTTTGAGAATAAATAAATTTCAATAAATCTCAGTTTTCCTTCAAAATATTGTGAGAATAAATAAAAGTTCAATAAACCTTACTTTTCCTTTAAATTAATATTATATTATATACACATATTAAAAAAGGTAACACTTCTGCCACATATTACGGGGTAACATGGGCACCTAACAAGAATACCAAACGTTTTATGCCTAAAAACAGTTAAGCGTCCAACTAACCCCAAAATCGGGACTATTTGGACACTTAATAATTTTTTTGTTTAAGTTTGTAAAAGATATTTTCCAATTTTTATACGAGCTATGTAATCTTATAGGCCAAGTAGGTGCAGTGTATACTTTTAATCGCTCTAATATAAAAGTCCCATATTTTACATCGAAAAGTGTGCTAAAATGATGTCCAAGTAGCCCCACTTTACAGTAAATGTTATAAATTTATTCTTCTCTACGTGCAAATGAATATTTTTAAGGTCTCTTCCCTTGAAGGATAAAATTATTATACTTCGTTTCATAATGTTTGGCAGGCGACGTAAATATTGGCGGCAGAGGAGGAGAGAAATATAAAATTGGTAATGAAACACATTTATCCATTCCACGTTTATCTTGAAGTTTAGCGGTCTGAAGCGTTTTACCCCGCCAACTGTAAGAGAAGCGTATGAGACTTCCACCATTTGTTCAATAGCAATTATACTTCTCTCCTCTGGTGGCAATGTTTACATCTCCTGTCAGACATTATGGAACGAAGTATAGGCTAAATATCAATTTTAAGCTTTTTAATTCTTAGGTGAGGTTAACTATTATCAGTTATTTACTAGTTATTCATTTAATAATAACCTAATATTATAGAAAAACTGATTCAATATTACTGTATATGCATTGTAAGAATGAAACGAGCTATTAAGCTCAATTATCCTATGCTTAAAACGTTTGCTGCTAAGATATTAGCGTATTTTTCTTCTACTTATGTCAACAGCATTGTTTTCACAAGTTATACTTATTAAACACAAAAACAGGTCCCGCCTCACGGAAGAAAACATAGCGCAGTTGAGAATTGCCGTGTGTAACATTCAGCCGGATTTTGTTTCCTTTTCAGAAAGATGCACAAAAAATAATTGAAGGTTAAAGTTTTGTTTCAGTCATTAAGTTAATATACTGATTGAAAAAGAGGTTTTCTTATATTTTTAAATAATCTTAAAGGTGAGATCTGTTTTTTCCCTTATTAAATTATTCATGAATTAATATTGAACGATTTGCTTCCTTACAATAAAGATAGAGATGAGTGAATATACTGCTTGATTATAAATATAGCACATTCTGCCTAGAGATATACAGGAAATGAGCTTGGAATGTTCAGTTCAGCATGTGCACGAACCACCACTGGTTGTAGTTCTCATGCCAAACACCTCTCCCTCGTCTCCGTACTTCTTAGGCTGTCTGTCGTGTGTAATCATAGCCGTTCGCGTTTTGATCACCGCTGGATTAGATCAATGAAGGAAATCCATGACTCCATCGGAAATCGAACCCGCGAACTTCCGGCTTCGCAGTGTTGGGCCTTAACCGCGAAGTTACCGCGAGTTACTTTCTTTATTAAAGCTTTAGGTCTACATATTTAAGAAACACGTGGCGAGTGTGCACGCCACCTATAGGCCTATTGCATAGAACATCACACTGACAAACTGACAAGCGAGACGAGAATCGAACCCACAATCGCATTTTCCACGCAATTAATGGTTACATCTTATCGTCCACACCTGTAGAGTAAGGGCTTGCGCGTCTGGCCGCGAAACCAGGTGGCCCGGGTTCGATTCCCGGTTGAGGTTTTTCCGGGGTTTTCCCTCAACCCAATATGAGCAAATGCTGGGTAACTTTCGGTGCTGGATCTCGGATTCATTTCACTGGCATTATCACCTTCATCTCATTCAGACGCTAAATAACCTAAGCTGTTGATAAAGCGTCGTAAAATAACCTAAATTAATACTTACTTACTTACTGGCTTTTAAGGAACCCGGAGGTTCATTGCCGCCCTCACATAAGCACGCCATCTGTCCCTATCCTGAGCAAGATTAATCCAGTCTCTATCATCATATCCCACCTCCCTCAAATTCATTTTAATATTATCTTCCCATCTACGTCTCGGCCTCCCTAATGGTCTTTTTCCCTCTGGCCTCCAAATAACACTTCATATGCATTTCTGGATTCGACCAAATGTGCTACATGCCCTGCCCATCTCAAACGTCTGGATTTAATGTTCCTAATTATGTCAGGTGAATAATAAAATGCGTGAAGTTCTGTGTTGTGTGACTTTCTCCATTCTCCTGTAACTTCATCCCTCTTAGCCCCAGATATTTTCCTAAGCACCTTATTCTCAAACACCCTTAACCTATGTTCCTCTCTCAAAGTGAGAGTCCAAGTTTCAAAACCATAAAGAAGAACCGGTAATATAACTGTTTTATAAATTCTAAAGATTTTTTGACAGCAGACTGGATGATAAAAGCTTCTCAACCGAATAATAACAGGCATTTCCCATATTTATTCTGTGTTTAATTTCCTCCCGAGTATCATTTATATTTGTTACTGTTGATCCAAGATATTTGAACATCTCCACCTCTTCAAAAGATAAATTTCCAATTTTTATATTTCCTAAATTAATAATAGTACATTACACTCGTATGAAAATACTTGCGTCTTAATTACTACCATTATAGGCAAGTTTCATAAGACTTTTTATGCTCGACCATATGTCTAACTTGAAATTATTAATAAGTTTTCATGTTATGGTTATGTAAGCGACGAACGGAACTGACCTGAATTGTGAGATGTGCGCAGACGTTAAAGTATTGATTTTTTCCGAGGCACGAATATCATTGACCTTGATATAACCTAGAGATCATTAGTCTTGATATAACTTGGAAATTGACTTAGATTTGAAAAACGAGATGACAAATTGAATTTGTTTGAACATTATTTACAATTAACGCTAATTATTATAGTACCAGAACATAACCTTCTGCGACAGAATTGGATTTCCAGCCTCCGTGACTTTTCGCTAATTGTCTTTCGATTGCATATCCGAGAATAATCGATACTCGCGGGTTTATAACGGTACAAAGCTGATTTGTCATTGGCTGAACAACTGAATTATAATGAATAGGTGTACTTTAATGAGGTGCATTAAAGGGATACCACCAGGTGCATAACTACTACATTTCGGCATGGTCGAGCATAAAATAAATAAATACATCTTACCCGTTTTGTATGTCACAACTGATTTCTAACCGCATTAGCCTACTGCTGAAGAAAAATCAGTCTTACGATGAATAAGATTCACAGCAAAAACAACGTCACTTTGATGGAAGAGAGCAGACATGTGACACGAGACAAGTTTCTGCCGTGCAATTTGCTTCGACTTTCTCCAACAAAATGGACATTTGGTCCGGTATGGCATACTATGTGGATGTCGGCTTATGTCAGTGAACTCAATGACACACACACACACACACACACACACACACACACACACACACACACTCACTCACTCACTCACTCACTCACTCACTGATGCCCTTCTCCGTCTCTGTCGCTCCGTAGCGGCCCTCACGCAATCGACTTGGTATAATTTCTTGCTGTATGAAAATTAATGAGTTGAAAGCTAGGCTAGCTATCTGTAGCGGTGGTGGTTTGTGGAAGAGCATATCCCGAGGCCCATCAGCGGACGACTGAACGTGTTTGTAATGAGGAATGAAGAGGCACCCAGCCACCCCGTCCGTCGGCCCGGGCAGATGTTGGATCCTACAGCGCTTCCTTCCTTCTCCGCGGCTCGACGATTTTGTGGTGTCTTCGTTCGCTGTGTAGCCCAGCCAGTGATTCACTGGGCAGAATCTGGTTCATTACAGGGGTGAGCACGTAGAGCACACCAACTATTGCAATTTTAAGCGTCTAACGAATTAAACATGTCTCAACTAATTTAATGTGTAAGTACGGTATTGCTATAAACATTCATATTTCGAGCAGGTCAAATTCTGACGACAAGCGTGTACTGTAGGTAATAATATTTTGTGCGAGATCGTGCGTATTTGCTTGTTTTCCGCACAGAACCAATACGCGGTAAGTGTGAAATACCACATTCAGTATTCCCAATGTAACACACATAACAATTTCTCTCTTCTTACCGCTTAAGCGCGACATTCATTTTACTGCTTTAGGCTTTTAACATATTATTTTTAGAGACGTTTAACATAGTAATAATTATAAATTGGAAACTTACCACAGCAATTTCACCTAAATTGTAATGTTAATCATTGTTTTTAAATATTTGTAAAAATTAAGTAAAGTCTATTACTGCAATATGTTATATAAATAATATTGTTAAAATATTAAAATGAAAAATAAATCATTACATAACCTTACCGTTTGTTTTAAGTTCGCATTTATAGACTGGGGAAAAAAAAAAGATAGACGTATATCACGGCCTGCTGGAGTATAGTAAACATAGAAAAAATTTTACAGCAACAATGTTGAAGAAAGATATTTTGGTGTTCCGAAGTTGGCGTCATTAAACAGAAACCAACATGGAGATTTCATTGCAACTAATTAGAAATTCGTCTTTCAGGTATGTAATAAACGATCTTCGCACAAAATAATGTACGATACACGTTTCGCTTTTTCAATCTTTTCCTCGAACATGAAAACGTCAACATACCGCTCTTGTAACGTATATTACTATTGATGTGAATACGTCTTTAAAATCAGGCCGATATGGGGTATCAGGTAGAGATGGGCGATAGTTATTTGCAATAGTATCGATAGTTACAATCAGAACTATCGATATTATCTATAGTCATTACCAGGCAGCGCATTTTCGTTCTAAAACGTACAACGGTTCGAGTAGTTTCTTCTGGTAGCCACATCTATTATGTCACGTGGTACGCATAGGGTCATTATATAATAATGATGTAATAATGATGAACTTCACATAAAATTTGTTTAAACTAAGAGAACGTTGTTTCTACGTCATATGGCGTTACAGGGGCATATTTATAATATACATACATATACATACAAATGGCTTTTAAGGAACCCGAAGGTTCATTGCCGCCCTCACATAAGCCCGCCATCGGTCCCTATCCTGTGCAAGATTAATCCAGTCCCTATCATCATATCCCACCTCCCTCAAATCCATTTTAATATTATCCTCCCATCTACGTCTCGGCCTCCCCAAAGGTCTTTTTCCCCTCCGGTCTCCCAACTAACACTCTATAAGCATTCCTGGATTTATAATACATTACATCATTATTATTTAATGACCCCATGCGTACCTCCTTGCAAGTCGACCTTGCTTACGCATCCACGTGACGTAATAGATGTAGCTGCCAGAAGAAATTACTCGATCAGCTGTTCGTTTGGGAACGAAAATAAGCTGCCCCTTGTCATTACAAACTTTTTTTAGTTAAAAAATATACGAAGCAACTAAGAAATTAACAACATACTTTTAGCCTCAGAATACAAGTCAATTAAAGAAATGACATTTCTGAATAGTTCATTCTCTATTCGTAATATTCTTTTACTCTTAAAACTAAATACAGTAAAACCTGTTCAAGACGGAACTGACATGGTCCCGATTTTTTTTCCGTTAAGGGCAGGTTTCCGTATTATTCAGGTGTGAAGTTAAAATGCAATATTTTATCATTTGTATAAGTGAAAAAGAAAATGGCATGCCGCAAACTGCAAGAAGTACAAAACATTTCGTTTAACACTACTGACATTAAATCAGCTTTCTGTCGTTTATTCCAGTGGTGAATCATATTGAAGAAAAATCTGTTTAACGCTATACTGTAATAGTGTACTGTATATCACTTCACATTATTTAATTTATTGATCTAGGAGCCATCCATTAGAAGCCTTGAATTCTGACTTATCTATTTTTTTTTTTGGCAGTTCAAGGGTTTGTTTTGCAGAATAGGTCCAGAAATTGAACGGTCTTTGAAAAGGCATGAAAAACTCACAACAGTTCATTTATTTCTACATAACCAGCGGTTTTCTGTTTCCTTTTTATGGCACCATTAATGTCCGCAAGCCACTCACTCATGAGACGGTCTTCATTTTTCACTCACTCATGAGATGGTCTTTATTTTTCACTCACTCATGAGACGGTCTTTATTTTTCACTCACTCGTGAGACGGTCTTTATTTTTCACTCACTCATGAGATGGTCTTCATTTTCACTCACTCATGAGATGGTCTTTATTTTTCAAAGTGTTACACCTGAATTTTCCACAACTGAAATTCCACCCTCGCACTCTCTCAATTTTGCAAAGAAAACTTGTTTTTATCTTAGTATATATTACATATTTCGTACATTTCTTGAAATTACACACTGCTTCAAAATATAGTTTACATTATAATAGTGTATCCAAAATATTATTTCCGTTTTGAACAGTATCAGATAGTTTGTTTCCGCGTTGGACAGTTTCCGTTTCATTCAGGACAAATTATACATAATACATACAAATTCCGTCAGGCCCAATAAATTATTCCGAAATAGACAGGATTCCGGATTATACAGGTTCCTATTTGAACAGGTTTCACTGTAAAACAAGTTATTTTACAAACTAATTCAAATTAGCGTAACTCTGAAAATATTTAAAATAGGACCCATGTTTATATGACTTTTTTTGCTTAGAATGTCTTCGGAAATGAGCTCCGTAAGTGGCGGTAACTCCTCGTGAATCATCCTGCATTTCTGAATTAACATCTAAACGCGTATCGAACTATTGTTAATGTTATGTTTTATTTAACGACGCTCGCAACTGCAGAGGTTATATCAGCGCCGCCGGATGTGCCGGAATTTTGTCCCGCAGGAGTTCTTTTACATGCCAGTAAATCTACTGACATAAGCCTGTCGCATTTAAGCACACTTAAATGCCATCGACCTGGCCCGGGATCGAACCCGCAACCTTGGGCATAGAAGGCCAGCGCTATACCAACTCGCCAACCAGGTCGACCTCGAACTATTAATTTAATAATATATACCGAGTGGAATCTGAATTGCATACCAATAATACACAATATTATAATCTGCCTTTAAAGTGTCATCATTAGCCATCATGTTTTTTAAATATGTGATCATTGCTTCATTGCTACAAGGATAAGTTTTTCAATTCAAAAAAGCATTTCGAGGGTTCAGAACCATAGTGGGCCAAGCGCCATTTACTAAAACCGTAGAAAACAAGGGTTAAAATGACGTTATTACCACAATTTAATGGAAACATATAGCAAGTAATATAAAGTATACACATTAAAACTAAATGATATGTCAATCTTCATTAAACTATGGTATTCACTTAACTTTAACTCTTGCTTTCTCCGTTTTTAATAAATGGCGCTTGGCCCACTTTGGCTCTGAACCCTTCATTTCAAGTTTGTTGGGAGGCAGACGATTTCGCCTTTCATTGATTAAGTTTCCAGTTTTGGAAAACAGTCTTTCCGAGGGAACTGAAGATTCCAGTGAATGTAGATACTTTCTGATCAAATTATTTAGATGAGAGTAAATGGTTTATGTTGCATGATAAAAGAAACGGATGAGTGGAAACAAAATACTGGATAGGCCTATCTTTAGTTACGTATCAAAAATGAGTAGATGTCTGAAGTTCGTATGTATGTATGTATGTATGTATGTATGTATGTATGTATGTATGTATGTATGTATGTATGTATGTATGTGTGTATGCATGTATGTATGTTTATCTGTGTATGTATGTATGTATGCATGCATGCATGCACGCACGCACGCATGCCTATACAGTATGCATGTGTATAAATGTGTCTGTGCATGTTACTAATTTTCATAGTGTTAAAATCGTATTTATTATGACACTTCGAATCGAATTTTACATCTCAGCACCGACACTAGACACTCTGAAATTTCGGGTCTCCCTGGCCATGTGGTCAGCATATGCAGAGTCTCCAGTGAGACGTGACAGGACAAATACAAGACAGAAGTAAATGTCTAGTTCAGACCTGCAGAACTGTAGCTCCTGAGAGCGACTGCTTTCCTCCCCTTTCTTACCCCACCCACCTTTTCTACCTGTGCGGTCATGGCGTTCTAGTTACGCTCGGCTGCATTAACATTCATTCTCGCGGCGGAAGTCGATCATCCCCAATAGCAGTGGAGTGAGGCTGACGTCATATTTCCCCTACTTGCGAGTTCTGAAGGCCTGGTCTAGTTCATTGGCATGAAGATAAATGTTCGCCTACGCCAAGATTGGAACCACGGGCCGCTTGGTTAGGAAGCGCACACACTATCTACATAACCATAGATGCGGACATAAAACTAATTTACAAAATAATACTGCTGAAATTAACAAGATGTGTACCGTGCATCTGCATTTGCACCACGCCATGAGTTAATAAGTTCAATTCCGTTAGTTATGGGCGTAGGTATGTGCGTAACAATTTAAAGGAGTTGTAGATTTTACGTGACAATTGGGCTTTAAAAACTACAGCGCCAAATGGAGGTTGTTTTAAGTAATTAGCTTCAGTAGAGGGAGGACTTTCCATTCTTTAATCTTCTTTTGACACAAAGCCAATTTCCAACGTCGTCACGGTAGGCAATAGATCAGTTTAAGATATTTTTACCTAAACCTAGGACGGGCCGTAGTGCGAAGCCTAAATGTGTCTATTAAAGTGATTTTATAAGAGGCAGGGACGAAAGAATTTAATTAGCAATACGCATGCAACATGCCTCCTTCAACTTGACTTTCATTGTGTTTGTAATCATTTCCTGGGATTAACGCTGGCTTTGTATCAAGGCAAGCCGGGTCTTTTTCCTTCCTTTTTTTCCCCCGACTCATAAAAATCGAACGCGGTTTACTACTTTTTTCTGACATCGAGTTTATGAGGAGACGAAAGAGTAACAATGCAACTTCCCTCTTCGTAATTTTACGCAGACATTGCCACAAAAAATATTATTATGTAGCCTAATTAACAAGCACGACGATTACAAGCAGTCGTAATTACGTCGTAACTTGTGCTCAATCAATCCGAAATAGTTTTCCAGAAAAACAATGAGTTTCGAACTATACCTGAATACGTGATTTTATCACTTTACAGTCGTAGCGCCTTCTCGACTCACAAATTTACGCCGCTGGCGGCGATGCTAATTCTTGTTATACTTGATGTTTGTTTTTGTTTCAGTTCTGATGCAATTTCGCCCCAGGAAAACCGGCGAGACATTCAACTTCAGAGTTCACAAACGAGCTCACAACTCCAATTCTTTAGTAGTAGTCTATTGAAATCCATTCCCATAAAGTAACATGATTTTTTTACAGAATTCAAATAACGAAAATTGACAATTATTCAAGTGAACCTTCAATTATTTATTGATATAGGTGTTCCCCAAGGCACAGTTCTAGGCCCTATTTTATTTTTAATATATATTAATGACTTATTAAAAATTGACTTACAACAATACAACGGTGTTCATTATTCTTATGCAGATGACACAGTTTTACTTTTTGGTGGAAAAACCTGGTATGATGCATTTAATAATTCAAAGAATGGACTTAAATTAATAAAAAATGGTTTGACATAAATTATCTTTCTATCAACGAAAATAAAATTATAATTATTCCATTCTCATTATCTTAAAAATTTAACAAACCTCCTACATCTATATCAAGTATTAAATTACATAATTCTAATTGTTGCCTTATACAGTACAAATGTCCGATTATTAAGGAGTCCTCTGAAGTTAAGTATTTAGACATGATTTTCGTCAATCATTTAAAATGGAACCAATACATTAATTACCTTTGTAATAAATTACGTAAAATAATATATTATTTTGTTTTATTAAGAAATTACTTGTCAATAAGTTTATTACGCAAAATATACTTAACTTTATTTCAATCGGTAATTATGTATGGAATTATAGGATGGGGTATCTTATTTAAATTCAATTTTAATCCGTTTTATTTATTACAGAAGAAAATAATTAAAATATGTCTTCATAAACCTATTGATTTTCCATATCAAAAATTGTTTATACACTTTAATGTTCTGAAAATAAGACAAAATTATTATATTGTATTAATAAAATTCATACATAAAAATCGAAATAATTTTGAATTGTATTCTCATAGTTATGGAACAAAAGCTATGAATTCTTTAAGATTGTTTGAACCAAAATGCAACACTGCTACAGTATTTAATCATAGTAGTAATTTAGGCCCAAAAATATATAACAAATTTATATTTAAATATCCTAATCTTGTCATTTCTAATAGTTCTAGTATTAAATTTAAAAAGTTATCTATGGATTTTATAAAAATCGAAAAATTGTAAATTTAAATTTATATATTCTTATTGCGTAGTAGACATAAGACAAATTGTATTATATACTTCTTAATTTCAATTCAGGAATCCGCCCCTGAGCACGAGTTTTACTCTTTCAGGGGCGAGCTAAAGTTTTTCTGTATATATTATATTTTATGTTACAATTATTAGCAAAATAAATAAATAAATAAAATTACTAAAATGGAGACACTCTAATCACAGAAACCACACTCCTGCATTTAATAGAAAACAAATTAATTCTTGCAACAAATAAAAAAATGTAAATTTATTATTATTATTATTATTATTATTATTATTATTATTATTATTATTATTATTATTAAATTTGACTTTGCAGTATAATATAATTTTTTTATATCACAGATTATTACACCGTTATTATGGTACAGTTTGGTCCATCGCGTTGGCCATGTGGATAGAGCCGTGTCCCATTTCGCGGACGAGTAGCCTGATAAGCCATCCTGTTCCAACCGCTGAAAGAGCCAAATCCCATTCTCACATGATAAAACCCACGAGCCCGAGCTCCGTGACCTTCCTATCACCTAATTATTTAGAATAACCTACAACATAAAGGTAAAGTACGGTAAGTAAATAAGTCATTCAGTACTTAGGATCGTGCGATATCCGGTAACAGTTGGCAATACTGATAAGACGGCAATATTTTCTGTTTAGGAACTGTTCTTATGTGACCCTCACTATAACTATCGGCAGAACGCAGAAGGTCCTGTGTATATCCACCCTCCGTAAACAGACACATACAAGACTGCAGAGGAAGTATCTCACAAACCTTCAATTCACTACCTTTGTTAACCGTAAGTCCATCCCTTCTGTTCCAACAATACAAAGAATTCATTTGGAGTCTGAATATCAAACTGATCTCTGCAATGTAGTTAACGCTAGTGCCTTCAAAATGTTCTCAACACAGGAAGGGAAGGTAAATGTAATTCATGGAATTGGCAGCTAACAGACAGTTCGTTAAACTTTGATTTGCGTGTACACACGAATGACATCAACAGCGAGTCACTTGCGTGTTCAAGTGTACATCATAAATTTCCTGGCGTTTTTTATGTTTGTATTAATTATTATTAACACACTCCTCCCACCATAAATTACGATATTGTTAACAAACTGTATATACATTACAGGTATGCGTTAATCAGTTGAACTTTATGATAATACCATGCAGCACGTGACATTACAAATATTCCGAAAATGTCACTCGTTGTAGGAATTATCAATCCGCTACTGGCTGCCCATAACTAGTTATTTTTTCAATATTGTAAGTCCTAGCAGGTTCGTTGTCCAACAAATGCACATAGGGATAGGTTCTGCAAGAAATTTAAGGACACTCCTTCGAAGATGTTTCACTCCTGTCCTTATTCTTAAGTCAAATCCCCTGATGTTTTTAAAGGGACCAAATGGCTGTGAAAAACGAAGTTTTTTTTTTTACTACAAACCTAATCTCTCTATCTTTCAGACTGTGGATTATAAACATTTATTGAAAAATTACATTTTTTGAGGGAAAAAATTATTACTCCAGAATGAATGTATTTAGATCAGGCTTGCAGAACTCGCAAAGTAGGGGAACTATGACGTCAGCCTCACTTCACTTCTATTGGGAAAGATCGACTTCCGCCCCGAGAATGAATGTTGATGCAGCCGAGCGTAACTAGAACGCCGTGACCGCACAGATAGAAAAGGTGGGTGAGGTAAAACAGGGGAGAAAAGCAGTCGCTCTCCAGAGCTACAGTTCTGCAGGCCTGATTTAGATCAATGAATTTTGGGATAGAGTTAGATATTATCTCAAGTCATTCTTCCACATCCCAATAATCTGCCACTTCACGTCCATACTCCTGAATTTCGACCCATATTCACTTTTGCTTTTCGAGGAATAAATCTAACCTTTCCACACTTGTAGCAAACACCACAACTGTTTACTAAAATGGAGGGAATAAGCTGATAAATAATAATTTTTCCTAAAGAAAATAAAGAAAAGAATCTGGATTTTAATGCATGAACCAGGTGTCACAGTTTGTTTAAACAAAAAGTAATATTTGTACAAGAATCCTTTCAGATATTTGTAACTCTATTTCAAAATTCATTTATCTAAGTAATTCATTCTAGAGTAATTAATTTTTCCCCTACAAAAAATGTAATTTTTAATAAGTTCTCATAGCAGAAAAATTGTTATATAAGCCGCAGTTTGAAAAAGAAATTGGGTTTGCAGTAAAAAAAATATACTTTTTTTTTTCACGGGGATTAGGTCTCCATATAGACCTAAACATCAGAGGGTTTCATATAAATATGACAGTAGTGAAACCACTTGTGAAGGGGTACCCTTAAACTTTTGATAGAAACTGTAGTTTCGACCTTTGATGTCCCATACAAGGATTCAAACTTCGACGAGTCCAATTTTTAGTAATCGACGATGATATGAACCGTTACGGTGGCTCAGTGTTAGCGAATTGGGCTTGAAAACCAGGGGGCCCGATTTCAAATCTCGCTTCACCCTACATTTCCAAGCAACACAGGTGTTTTCTCCGGATAGGCACTCCGGTTTTCCTGCGACATTGCAATTCATATCATCATCATCCATTAATTACAAATGTAATGGAGTTCCACCACCTGTGGTGTACTCTGGAAAGTCTCGGACGAACTAAGTGGTCTGATCTTCTCGGCAATAGCGACATCTATGAGCCCGGTCGTACAGTTGGGGCGAATAACGGCAAGTTGAGGGCCCCTACATTGAACAAAAAAAATGGATGATATAGGAAGAGACTTTCTTAAATTACTTCCTTTTCTTCAGACACTGTACTACCTTCCTTCTCTAATTCTGATGTTGAGTCCACAATTAATACACTCCTTTTCTATATTCTGGACGTTTAGTCCCCTTATTCTGACGTCCAGCTTTCTCCACTCTAACTGACTTAAGCTTTTTTAGTTTCGGTCTTCCTCTCTGTCTTTCCGAATATTCCAGCCAATTTCTGCGATTCAGTACCTTACTTTATGATAATGTGTATATTCATCTTAAAGCTGCTTAATTTATTACATCCATAGCAGCAGACTTTCTGAAAATATAAATATAACATTTTTTCTTCACAAATATAATATAGCTTTTCTTTTTTTTTTTTTTTTCACTGTCACAAACTAGTCATTTATCGTGTAAAAGATTTTCTTATCAGCTAATGTCATCCAGGTCATCGCTGTAGAAAACAACGGTAAACTACTGCACGAGATTAAAACGAACGTACTACCACAGTCTAGTATATATAGTCACGAAGCTTGAGTTGTGAGGGTGCTAGGAACAATACACTGTGCCGGTACTATTTCGCATTGTCTGTAATAAGACGATGGTAGCGATCCTAGTGGCTAGCAACTATCTATGGATGCATATTTACCACGTATTGAGCTTCGTGACTGTATATACTATACTGTGGTACTACGGAGAAAGTACCGTAGGATTTCATGAAGATTGTGCAGACGCCTGTGACTTGAGGTGTGGCACTTCGAGACATCAAGCTCTGAAGTTGAAAAGAGATGCAGATCCTCATAAACTAGACGTCAGTGAAGATTGACAATGCAGCCTCTCCAGCTTTCGACGTTTATAATTTGTATTTTTGTGAGGGTTTCTGTTTTAGACCTAAAGACATTTTAATTACAACTTTTCGTTTTTTTGCCCCGATATATTAAATCACGCTATTCGATTCATTATACAGTTAGATTCTGCTGCATCTGCCCTTAACCGTGTTAGTGATCTGTGAAGTAGCAGTATTATTTCGATCATTTATTTCTTTCGACAAAAAATACATGTAAATCTGATGAAGTTATGACAGTGAAGACGGACATATCTCGAAAAAAAATGCTTTAATATTGTTGTTGCGCATACATTTTACTTGGTCTCGCCAGGATCCGGAACCAAATCAACGACGCGGAAAGCTAACGACGACACCACGCTGTATCTTACGCTGTTAGTACTGCATTAACAAGTTAAGATTAAAACTATAATGCTGTTTTAATATTAATCTAGATTGTATAAAAACAAGTTATCTCATTTTGAACAGTAGTGTTGATTTACAAAAGCAATGTTAAACTACTCGTATAAGCAGATTTTATATGTTAACTAAGGTTATGCAATAACGTCATAAGAACACAAAGAATAAGAAACACTTTTCTTGCGTTAGAATTTTTTAATTAAGGAAACAGCAATTAAAATGTTGTTTGTATTAATTTCCAAAGAAAATTGATGTAATCATTTCCTTAGAATTCCTTTCAGAATATCGAAATCGCTTATTCTCTTGGAATGACACGGATGTTACATATTTATACTTTCATTTAGAAGATTAATAAAATTACATGCATGGCTAATGAAGTTTCAGTTAGAGATGATATTTCTGTTGATTCCTAACAAAACGATATGCTACTGTTAAATGCGATGAAAGAGTAATGGAACGGAGAAAAACTCTCTCCGGCGCCGGGATTTGAACCCGGGTTTTCAGCTCTACGTGCTGATGCTTTATCCACTAAGCCGCAACGGATACCCACCCCGGTGCCGGACAGAATCGTCTCAGATTAAGTTCCAACTCTTGTGTTCCCTCTAGTGGCCGCCCTCTGCACTACGTCATAGATGTCTATGAACGTAGGACTGAAGTCCACACATGTGCTGAGGTGCACTCGTTATGAGTGACTAGTTGGTCGGGATCCGACGGAATAAGCGCCGTCTTAAATCACGAAATGATTTACGCATATCATATATATATATATATATATATATATATATATATATATATATATATAGAGAGAGAGAGAGAGAGAGAGAGAGAGAGTTTTTCTCCGTTCCATTACTCTTTCATCGTATGATGACGCAGAATATCTGCATGGAAATATCATATGTACTTTGGTACATTAAAATAATATATACTGTTAAATGGTTTCTTCTACACATTCAAAACCTTCTGAGACGGTCGTACTTGACAATGAAATGTATTTGTTGACCTACAATTATTATGCTATTCAATGGTGCAGAACTCTGAACATATTCTTGGCTAAGATCAAATCGTGGCTCTTTTCTCGAACTCACTGACGTTACAGTAGAACTCCTAAGACAAATTTCTAAGTAATGTGCAGTAATCGATCCAGATAAAATAGCGTCTGCCTAAACATTGCATTTGTTTTCTAACCGTTGCATACAATACGCCCGGCATTTGTTGGTAAAAGTACATAATTTAAGTAGTTTAGGAAGGAAAAAAAAAAACGTTTTTGCACTATCGTGTTTTTTGTTGTATTTACAGCTATTGTTTTAGACCTTGAAAGTTATAATTCCCACACAGAAACTTGTTTCTAGAGAAAACATTCTTTATAACATAAAACTATAATGAAATAGATCCAATATAATGCATTTATTTTTATTTATTTACCATTAAAGTGTAGTTTTGTGAAGGTTCTGGAATAATATTGTTCTAAATTTTCAACGAAAAATTTATTGTATCTGCAATTTTAAAAATATGATCGTGAAAAAAATGTTGTACAGTAATGGCAAAAAAAAAAAAACCGGACCGACCCTTGTAGCTGATTTCAGAGCCTCGTTCACTCCTAGAGCACGATAGACTGGTACCTAAGACTTTCGTGGTTCGAATCCTGCCTGGGAAGGAAATATTTTTTTGTTCCTTATTGAAATTTATTCCCAATACTTTTCGATTGCAGCGATATTTTACTACTGAATTAACTATTTTATTCCCAGAACATTAATTTTACCAGCAATCGAAAAGTATTGGGAATAAATTTGAATAAGGAACAGGCAAGATTCGAACCACGAAAGTCTTAGTTACGAGTCTATCGTGCTCTGGAGTGAACAAGGCTCTGAAATCGGCTACAAAGGTCGGTCCGGTTTTTCTTGCCACTACTGTACAATACACATTTGTGAAGTTCATTACAAAATCTATGGAACTGAAAAACTCTCCCTGCTCGTTTTTTAAACTTTTCTCGATTTTGTAAAAAGCACTTCCCAACCTTGTGTCGTAATATAGGCTACTATTAAATATCACAACAATAACCCAATATCTTCTCTTCCTTTTTAGTAACACAATGCTAAGTTTCTTCTTAAGTTCTGCAGCTCTTGTAGCAGCTAGTGAAGTAAATTGCATCTAGTTATTTACAGACCCTCTCAACTCGTATTTCGCTCCAGAGAAGAGTGTAATGAACTTCGAAGACGCTGACATCCGTTTCTGATGTCAAAGTAAATGTCAAAAGTTACGTCAGATTTTCGTAGTCACTGATTGTTTTCCGGTCCTTCTCTAACATGTTTGAAATGCGGAAATCGTTAAATGTACAGAATAGTAAACAACATATGCTATATGTAAAAAAAAAAATAGTACTTAATCATTATCAATCTTGGATAGTAATAAATGAAGTTAACATCAGTTATTCATAGATTACAAAAAGGCCCTCTTCCGAAAGAAAAAAGAATTTCGAATTGCGAAACTGTGGACCTGGGTTGGAACGAGTTACCTGTTTGATGTTTTTTCCGTAGTTTTCCCTCAACCCATTAAGAGCAAATGCTGGGTAACTTTCCAGACCCTGGAAAATTTCACTGGCATTATTACCTTCATTTACTCACACGGTAGGTAACCATTGCAGTTGATAAAGCGTCGTAAAACAAAAAATAAATAAAAAAATTAATCACAATCTTGCCGAGAATCGAATCTGAGCCGCCTGGATGGAAAGCATAGTGCTTGTGCCACAGACGCGGAAGATTAAGTACCTGACGCAGTTAAGGCTGGTTCACAATAAACCGGGAACGGAAACGACAACGAGAACGAGAACGGAAATAATGTAAAAATAAATTTATTTAAATGTGTGTGTATCCAATGCCCACCCACTTCACTTGCGTGATTCAGGTTCCGCATGCTGCGGATAGATGGCAGAACTGTGACCCAATTTGTAATTGTACACCACTTCGGCGAGTCCTACTGTACGTGATGTGTATCTGTGTGAAGAGTTATGTCTTGTACTAGGTTGAGTGTATGTGTAAGTGTAGTGTCTGGAATGAGTGATGATGATGATGATGAGGAAGGGAGAAGGGGAAAACCGGTGCCGGCACGTAGCCTACTCCTGTCGAGTAGCACCCCATCCGACGGACGAATCACTACCAACAGTGACATATGCCTTCTCTTCATATGCACTGCGGAGAGATTTGGGATTTAACCCAGGCATATTGGTGCACAATCTAGTGATTGGAAGTTGTGCACCGCCATCTCTCCTATAGTCGCGACGCTGTTATTCCCGGCGTTATTCCTCCTCTTTGCTTACATCTTAGGAAGTCTAGGTAGGTAGTATTGTTCGTCATTTTTGTTCTTTCGTTGCCGAGCTACCATACGAGGAATTTATTTGCCAACCCGTTAAACATGATCATGTCATAGCTCCTATGATAATAAATAAAACGCACTGTAATTCAGCAAATAACTGAGCGGCAAATAACGTCGTGTGGTTTCTGCGAACGCCAACGAAAGAGCGAAAATGGCGGGAAATTATATTAAGTATTTATCGAGCCTTAAGAAATGGATAACATCTTCATCAGCGAATCACAAGACGCACAAGTTTAAATGTAACCGATCTGCAACGCGATTGGCTGCCGGAAATTAGAGCGACGGGACTATTGTTCCGAGGTAGAAATTTTTTTTATATTCAAATTTCTGACCCCGCCGGGAATCAAACCCGGGCCGGCTAGTCTGGATCCAGACACGCTACCACAGAGCTAACTCGGCGGACATTTATTCTAACAATATTTCCGTTCTCGTTCTCGTTGCCGTTTCCGTTCCCATTCGTACACAATGAACATAATCTAAATGAGAGAATAGAACAGACATAAGATAGCAAAACAAGTTGCTACGTGTAGCCTGCTGTTTCGTAAATTAGGCAACAGAGTAAAATTGGGCAATCGTAACATAGATGGACAATAAATTATCTTGTAGTGGCAGTGATGATGATTTAATGAGGGATATATCGAAATCTTTAACGGAATGTTTACTGTTGTCATTTGATGACGTCTGCACTGGTATTCCATCGTCATGAGGAGAAGGAAGCATCATGTAAATGTATATTCATTTAGCAGTTTAATACGCCCAACAGTCACACGTCGACCTGAACCTAAGGCTACAGAAGTTAATCATTCGGCTGGCTTAATGAAATATACGCTTGCCGCCTTTGTGTTAGGTCAATATTTATTTCAAGCCTCAGAATGTCCCGACTGTGACGGGGCCGTAACCCTCCCCTTTCTTCGCCCCTGCTCTTGCGTGTGTTCCCTGTAATATCGTTTATGTACACCAAGTCAAATTTATAAACCTTCCTCGAGCAGTCTTTGTGAAGCAACAGTAGTCGTATTTTAATGCACGGTAGTCCCTTGTAAATAAGTCTTCCACCTCGCTTATGTGTCTGCTGAGAAATATTTCCGTGTAAAGAATTATTGCTATAAATCCTTCCGTTTTAAATTCTCAGTTTCCAATTAGCCTTGTTCTACACAGGGACGGACCTACCTGAATCCGTAAGGCTGTCTTCTTGTTTATTTAACTTTTATGCGATGAAGATCTGTTATGAATAATGGTTACTTCATTAACAGGAACCAGAATGACAAACTTTGTTACTTTATTGATGTATTGTAATCTAAACATTTTAGAGAACTTAAATTTAATAATAAAGTTGTCGTATCTGGCGATTGCCACATTGTACTTACGATACCTTTTCAATTTAGAGATATAAGTTATGCTGGGTCTGACGTTTGTGGAACACTTGAATAGCTCTTGCTTCTTACCTACCTTCAATGTTGCAGCATATAATAATAAGTAGACAGTGGATGCGGGATGACTTATCGTTGAATGTAGGTGAATGTAGTTGAATGAAAACATTTACTATATGTTACATTTTTTTTCATTCAGACCATTGGCTGAACAGGTTTTAAACGTAAACAGACGACGTCAACATGCTACTGTATCTCCGTACAGTCAGAAGGAAAAGAAAAATGAAGTACTGTAGCACATACCTCGTCATCATTGATGGAATTACTAGCGTTGCAGTAAACGACGATATAATTCTCGCAAGTTGTCGAGGCTGAATCGTCTTCGCCTATCGCTTAAACAGTTTTTGTATCGAGAGAATTTCTGAAGAAAACTTCTAAAATGGGGATCACTATTTAAATTTTACATACATTACAGACTATATTGTCTTCGTTAATACATAAAATGTCACTCCCATGCTTCTTAATTATTGCACTTTGTATCTCTGAGCGAATTGAACGTTTTGCCTTCTACATTATGAATGGATCAGCACAGCACTATTCAACTCGTACTAAATACTTGAGCAGGATAACACAACTGCACGCATTGCGTTGCAATGTTACTATGAACGGACCGGGTTCCTTCGTTCTGTACGCTACTGTACTCGCCAGCTACACAAAAGACGGACGACGCGTCACGTGCCATATACTCTGATACGAAACAACTTCACTTTTCCTTAAGTCATCCCGCATACACTGTCTAATAAGAAGTTACAGTATCAATAGTAAAGACATTTATTTCTATTCACTGTTGCATTAAACAGTCTAGGCCCATTTGTTTTTTTTTTTTTTTTTTTTGTGAATTCGTGATTGAAACAAAATTTAATTTTCTGTTAATTCTCATATAAATGAGTACGCCTATTTCTCAAATACTACTATAATGCTATCCCTGTGCACTACGCTGCTCTGATTATATATATATATATATATATATATATATATATATATATATATATAATTGACTTAAATCTATATTTTCAAATAAGCTTTGTTATTACTTAGTGAATAATAGCTACACGGGAATTTTACTTGAAGCAAGTAAAGAGATAGGTTTGGAAGTAAATCCCGGAAAGACAAAGTATATGATTATGTCTCGTGACGAGAATATTGTACGAAATGGAAATATAAAAATTTGAAATTTATCTTTTGAAGAGGTGGGAAAATTCAAATACCTGGGAGTAAGAGTAACAAATATAAATGATACTCGGGAGGAAATGAAACAAAAAAATAAATATGGGAAATGCCTGTTATTATTCGGTTGAGAAACTTTTATCATCCAGTCTGCTGTCAAAAAATCTGAACGTTAGAAATCTATAAAACAGTTATATTACCAGTTGTTCTTTATGATTGTGAAACTTGGACTCTCACTTTGAGAGAGGAACATAGGTTAAGGGTGTTTGAGAATAAGGTGCTTAGGAAAATATTTGGGGCTAAGAGGGATGAAGCTACAGAAGAATGGAGAAAGTTACACAACACAGAACTGCACGCATTGTATTCTTCACCTGATATAATTAGGAACATTAAATCCAGACGTTTGAGATCGGCAGGGCATGTAGCACATATGGGCGAATCCAGAAATGCATATAGAGTGTTAGTTGGAAGACCGGAGGGAAAAAGACCTTTAGGGAGGCCGAGACGTAGATGGGAAGATAATATTAAAATGGATTTGAGAGAGGTGGGATATAATGACAGAGACTGGATTAATGTTGCTCAGGATAGGGACCAATGGAGGGCTTATGTGAGGGTGGCAATAAACCTGCAGGTTCCTTAAAAGCCAGTAAGTAGTAGTAGTAGTAGTAGTGAATAATAGCTTATCATAAGTTTTAAGGTCCAAACCTAGAGTTACAGTTAGCGCGTATGACCGCGAAACCAGGTGGCCCGGGTTCGAATCCCGGTCGGGGCAAGTTAGCTGGTTGAGGTTTTTTCCAGGGTTTTCCCTCAACCCAATACGAGCAAATGCTGGGTAACTATCGGTGCTGGATCCGGACTCATTTCACCGGCTTTATCATCATTTCATTCAGACGCTAAATAACCTGAGATGTTGATACAGCGTCGTAAAATAACCTACTAAAAACGATTAGGATGCCATTTATCATCCACCCTGTTCAACATTTACTTGGAATATTTGGTGAAGAACTATTTTCAGAACATGGGAGAGGTAAACGTAGGAGGAAGAAGAATAAAGTGTAAAGATCTGTTGATGATATGGCGTTGTTAGCACGCGAGAAGATGATACTAAAGGATATGCTACTGAAGCTAAATGACAGTTGTGAGCAGTATGGAATGAAGATAAATGCAAACAAGACGAAGACCATGGTTGTCACAAGGAAAAAAAGAAGGTAAACTTGCGAATTCTAGAGGCAGTAGAGTAAGTGGACAGCTTCAAATGCTTAGGGTGTACTATAAGCAGTAACATGAGCTGCTGCCAGGAAGTCAAAAGGAGGATAGCAGTGGCCAAAGAAGCTTTTAATAGAAAAAGGAGTATTTTCTGCGGACTTCTGGAAAAAGAACTAGGAAAGAGACTAGTGAAATGTTTTGTATGGAGTGTGGCATTGTATGGGGCAGAAACATAGACATTACGGCGAAATGAAGAAGAATGGAGCGTGTGAAGTTGACAGACAGAATAAGGAATGAAGCTGTGTTGGAAAGAGTGGGTGGAGAAAGAATGATGCTGAAAGTGATCAGAAAGAGAAAAAGGAATTGGTTGGGTCACTGGCTGAGAAGAAACTGTCTACTGAAGGATGCACTGGAAGGAGTTCGGGGCAGAAGAAAATATCAGACGATAGACGACTTTAAGATATGTGGATCATATGCAGAGACTAAGAGGACGGCAGAAAATAGGAAAGATTGGAGACTGCTAGGTTTGAAATGAAAGACCTGCCCTTGGACAGAACATTAGAATATGTATGCATGTAATGCTGAATCCTTAGCTTGACAAAGTTACAGACCTGTATAATAATAATAATAATAATAATAATAATAATAATAATAATAATAATAATAATAATAATAATAATAATAATAATAATAATATGACCTCATAGGGTATGTAATCTAACGGCATTGGGCGAGTTGTACAGGAACATCATTTTATTTTTACTTCAATTCTTATTGTACCTGAGTTTTTGAATGTACTTCACTCCCACCCTTTCTACTAATGAAGTTCAACCGTCCTCCACACAGAACCAAGGCCGCATGGAGTCATAGTAGCCTTACGGTCATTGTAAGCAATACTGAGTTAGTGAGTATAGTACGTTCCAGAAATATGTTCGCGTTTTCCAGCGACGAAAGAGCTTTCAATATTGAATCATATTTTCGCACAGGTTCTGTCGCCCATTTGCCTACGTCGCATCCGGGTTTCCCCACCCGCTTATGCTCGCCCCTCTGTAAAGGCTAGTGGCTGGGCTGTCTTAGCTTTTTTCTGTTAGGAATTGGACGTCTACGTAATTGTTTATTGTTAGTAAAATAACATGCAAAAAAATACAGTCTTAATTCTTCCCTGAAGGATTAATATTATACAACTGTTTAAAATAACTTGAATAAAAGAGGCCTCGTTAAGTAATTAACTGTCATGTGATCTCCCCCCCCCCTTTCTACGACCCTGCGACAAAAGCACTTGGACGGACAGCAGATAGCATGTCTGAGTAATTTTATCTTTTCGGATCGGGCAGAAGTGAAGATTGAATTTACAGTACATAAGGTACTCCTTTACAGTGTAGGTGCATAATTATTTAAACATGAGTTACTAGTACGAAGGACGAAACTGATAATTGGAATTAGATACAATAGTAAATATGCGATAATATGCACTAAAGAACTGAAGCCTGTATCGAAATGAACGGTCACCATTTTCAAAAATGTGTTTAAATATCCATATTATGATAATTTTTCAATTCAACTTTATTTTCTATAGTGTACGCTAATGTGCTGTAGACAGTATAATATACGTTGCATAATGAGTATGTCCGCATGGACAGCTCAGTTCGTGCGCAAAAAAACACTCATTGTTAATATTGTACTTTATTTTGATTAAAGAAGATCGTAATGAGAGTCATCAAACTCAAAAGAGTGCTATTTCCTAGTTTACGTAAATGGATGAACTACTTTTCTTCCCTCCTATACCTAGTAAAGTGATTTGTTTGTATATTACGCCAGTATCATCGAACTCCAGTCGTAGAAGGGGGTAGCAAACGGTGTTTTCGGTTCTCAACCGTTGATCCAAAGGTTTAAATGTTATGTTTTATTTAACGACGCTCGCAACTGCAGAGGTTATATCAGCGTCGCCGGATGTGCCGGAATTTTGTCCCGCAGGAGTTCTTTTACATGCCAGTAAATCTACTGACATGAGCCTGTCGCATTTAAGCACACTTAAATGCCATCGATCTGGCCCGGGATCGAACTCGCAACCTTGGGCATAGAAGGCCAGCTCTATACCAACTTGCCAACCAGGTCGACGATCCAAAGGTATAGCCAGGTTAATATTAGAAATAATAGTAAAAGTAAAATGATGTCCCTATACAAGCGTTGTAATTGACAAAACATCTTTTCGACATCCTTGCTCATCCGATTAGTATCCATAAATTATACATACATACGTCTGTATATTGAAGTTGACTGTCGTTAAGTAACGCAATGAATAACGACATAACAAGGCGGTGGACACCACAAATGCGCATCCACTTGGTGGGGTGAGGTGACACCGCCCCCACACTGGGGAAGCAGACGCGAGTTCACTCTGAGGTCAAACTAGTCTCAGAGGGAAGATTTCCCCGAGATTGCAACTTGCCTATTACTCTTTTATAGAGAGCGCTTGAGACATCCCTACCGGATTGGTCACTCATCATTCAACCTCTTACAAGTACTCCAAATTACGACCCCTTCCAATCCCTCTCGGAAGCAACCACTCGCCATTCCACAAAGAGAAACATCTTCTCCATGGCTCGTCTTTTCTATGTGCTCTCCCCTCGATCTCTCGACGTAGCAAAGTCATCAAAAGATATCTGGACCAATCGCAGCAGAATTGGCTCCCTTCTGTCTTCCTACAGGCAAAAGACATGCGAAGGGGCTGGAAGGATGAGAAAGATGGGCAAATGAAGGTACTACGAAACGAACGGACTCGTCGAGAAGCAAAGGTCAGTGCATGAGTGCAGATTCTGTGTTGTGGAGCAGATAACAATAGAAAGAACATTGTTTAAGAAAGAAGTTTATATCCTTAAGGGGAGAGGATGGTATTTTTTTAAACTTTTTTCCTATTTGGTATAAAATATTAATTTTTTGGGTGTAGAGAGCTCATAGCTGTGGCAACTCAACCAAATAAAAATATTTAAAAAAATATTTGGGGGCCCAAATTTGAAAAAAAAAATATACCCAATGCAGGATTGTACTGAAACCGATATATCTACACCGTTTTTAAAGATAGATTCAAACAGTGTTTTGCAATGTATTTGCAAACGCATGTTCTACAAACTGTCTCTAACAGAATTTTGATATTAGTTCCTATGTTTGTAAAATAAACAATTAAAAATTTAATAAAGCGTTTCTGATTTCCTTTCTTGCAAACAAACGGACGTATTTTTAAAATGAAATCAATTAACAAAATTCTGTTACAGAGAAAAGTTTCCTAATAGTCTAACGAATGTGTGTTCTAAATTTCATGCTTGTATCTTTAATAGTTCAGAAATTATATCCATTTTTGTCTGGCAATGTAGCAAAAAAAAAAAAAAAATGAAGTTACTAGAAACCGATAAAAGCGGGCGTGTGATTTAAAAATCCATAGCGCAGGAAGTTTAAAAATGACGTCTCAACATCCGATAAGGGCACAAATACCCACAAAATGTTATGCAATGCATTTCATACATATCAAAGGGTATTTTAAAGAATTTTTTTTTTTTTTTGAAAATTTAATTTACCCGAAACAATAAAAGTGGGCCAGTAATTTAAAAATCCATAACGAAGGAAGTTTAAAAATGGCGACTCAACATTCGATAAGGGCACAAATACCCACAAAATGTTATGCTATGCATTCCACACATATCACAGAGTATTTTAAGATTTTTTTTTTAAATTTACTCATTTTTCACCAAAAAATACCATCCTCTCCCCTTAATGAATTCAATGACGCACAATTCATAGATGAAAAGTACTCAGAATAGCAGACGTCTCACCATTTAGATATCACTCTATAACTACCAACAACCAAAGAAGAAATACAAAGATATGCCCTCATAATAATAATATCCTAACAAAAGGCTTAATGTGTCATTATTGACCATAACTCCGATATATTTTATACATTTAAGTATGGGTCTACAAAATTTTAAAACATTTTTCAGTAATCTGATTCCATATATTTTCATAATACAATATCGTGGCAATTTAATCAAAATCCAATTTCACATATTTTATCCAAAGTGCAAATGTACTATATTGTAGAGATAAAAGCTCAAATTTAAACATACGAGTAAAATTATAACGGATTCTTTTATCAAGATATTGTTTTATAACATCAGATTTTTCTCTCCCCCCAAATGATCGTTATCATTATCACCACCAGCAACATCATAGCAAAACAGTAAACACATTTAGGGGTATATCTATTTAGATTTAAATTTCACTTTTTAAAGTCAAGTGCCCTACATATGTAAGAAAATATTTTCTTTAATTTATTCCCTCAAACACTTGATCAACGTTCTACCTCTTAGACTAAAACAGAATCTCATTCAAACTTCAGTGAACGATTATTGCGAATCTCTATTCACAGACTACAGCGTGTTCACAATATCTGCGTTCGTTTCATTTGTAACATTAGAAAATTCGATCATGTAACACCGTCATTAGAACTGTTCTCTTGAAATCCACTTAATTCCTTCTTTTTACTATTTAAAATCATCCACGCCTCCGCACACTTCTACCTAGCATCTCGTTTTGTTTTTCTTTGGCTACCTCGAACCCGGAACATGTAGGGCCTACGTACTTTCTCTCTATTCCTCTGAACAGAACATCCTTCTACTCATCATCTTTCAGCATACTGTATTCCACGTCTCTGGAATTCTCTCCTTGACCAGTCAGAGACTGTCGTAGCCTACAATATCAAATTTCAAATTTAAAGAATCACATTATAGTTCATGGAATTGCTTGTTAAACACCTGTCAGGTTGAGGAATTCCTGCTTATCCCATAACACATAATATTGTAACTAACTTATGCTGAATCACTTAAAATACAGGTACTTGTATCGTTGGTTACAATTCTACTTGAACAAGTTTTAAAAGTAGGCCTACACCTCCATGATATTTCTTCACAGCTCATCACTCGTATTTTTCTACACTTAAAACTCACGTACTATACAAGGCATAACTTTATTAGTGGTAGTCACGGTCAAGTTCATTTCCGTATAAGACTGATACACAGACAAAACAGATATAACTGAACACATTCAATAAACCGTTAATCAGTGTTACCGAAGTATGAAGATACACCGATGGTGGCGCTTTTGTAGCATTGTTAATGACGCTTTCGTTTTGTGGTTATTTGGCGCTTTTGTACCAATATAAGACAATGCTTGGCGCAAATTTAATCCACCGGGTTGTGTTTACCACCGCTCACAATATTTGAAACAGTAATAAAGGCTAAATGAAAATGAACAAAATCATTACCATGAGAGGAACACTATACTAAATGTTATATGTATTGTGTCTCATCTTGAGAACACTATATCAAATTTTATTTTTTGCATTATATCGGACGGTAAGAGGAGCCGAAGAATACAGACACTTAAATGGAAAGTGAGGAAGAGGAAGTCCTCCTAAAATATAGGCTGAGAGTGGATGCACATCTTCAGAGGAATAAACTTCACAGGCGAAACAAACAGAATGACTTCCTACATCAGAAGAATAAGAATAACAAGTTTAACCAATTTAAAATGAATTCTTATCTGTTCTGTGTAATTTGACATTTGGAGTTTACTACCTCAAGCAATTGGAATTAAAATACAATGAATAGAATGTGTTTATCACCACTTACAATATTTACTGTGTAAATAATAGATCAATACTATATAAGAGAAAAACAATCATTAACATGAAAGAACGCTAACAACATTCTACTTGGATTATATTTTGAGAGTTCATGAAACTTTAATTAGGAATAACAGGAGGAAGAGGAGTAGTAGAAGAAGAAGAAGAAGAAGAAGGGCAGAAAGAAGTTGCGACTGAAAGCTTTGTATATAGACTCGCAGGTAAAGGAATGTTAGAAAGAGAGCAAATGTCGTGAAAGAAGATGAAAAGATTAGGAGCAACGATCGAGGGACAAACTAGAAAGGTAGGAAAGTAACAATTTGATAGTCAGGACGGACAAGAAAATAAGCAAGTGCTTGACATAGCTATCCAGCTACCTAGGAAACAAGTTGAAAATAGGCTGTCAAGGGGAACTAAAACCATGCAATTCCTAATATTAATTACTTGAGCGGATTGACGCATTCCTCTAGATCACTCCAAATTCCAGTCGACCCTGCTTTACAGGAACGAGATCTTACTTAGGAGTCAGGGTTGTTGATTATATCTCCCTTAAAGGAAGTTTCATATTTTTTATTCCCATTCCTGTATATTTCTGTTACATCAATCGGTAACAGAAATGTTTAAAATTGTATTAGTAATCAAATTAAAATGTTTTATCTACATTAAATAACGAATTTTGTCGTTGAAGTCCATTGTTTTAGTACGTAACTGCAAACACTGCATACGTTCGCGGATTTATAGGCTTCTTGCATTGGACATATTTTGTGTCATAGCTAATTGGACGGGGTTGCGCAATAAGAGACCAACCGACAATTTGAAAAAATGAGATATTTGCACAAATCTGTTGATGGCAGGCTAATTTAACTTGGAAAAAATCAAGAATGCGATATCTTAATTTTTCTGCTAGGGGGTATTTAAAAGCAAAAATTCGTTTATTTCATAAAATTCATTTATTTATTTTGCTTTGAAATATTAATTCAATTGCTGATCTCTTATCAAAAATCGGTTAGCCTCTTTCGGTATTATTTGTGCTATTTTTTGTAATAGTATGAGTGTTATAATACTTCTTGCATAAAATGTTTTATAAAAAATAGATTTATTTCAATGGCCAACATCTCGAAACAGGTTTTTGGCGCTTGGTCTCTTATTACGTAACTCCGTCCCATTCATCCTTCACAAATTTAATAACGTATTTTCACGTCTCTTACCTATTCAGACAAGCCCATACTTAACCTATAATGTACGATTACTTTTGTACCTGATGTGATTGTTTTACTTTTTTTATTCATTACTTTGAAACCAAATTGACATGTAGATAATAGTTTCAAAAAATTTAGTGTTTATTTATTTTATTTATTTAATCTGACAGGATTAAGGCCATAGGGCCTTCTTTTCCATTCTACCAGATATCACATACAAATATAATAAATACGAACAGTGAAAAAAAAATATTATACTGGACTCACCTCACCGGCCCGGTGAAGAATGCAAAAGGTATTCATCAGAGTGTTAGTTGGAAGATTGGAGGGAAAAAGATCTTTGAGGAGGCGGAGACGTAGATGGGAGGATAATAATAAAATGAATTTGAGGAAGTTGGGATATCATAGTAGGGACTTTATTAATCTTGCTTAGGATAGGGACCGGTGGCGGGCTTATGTGAGGGCGGCAATGAACCTCCGGGTTCCTTAAAAGCCATTTGTAAGTAAATATTATTTCATGTTATTGCTATTATAGCTAACTTTTTGTCTGTTCTTCAAAAAATTTTATTTTTTTTTGTCATTGTAATACTGAAATAATTATTTGTCTAGTTTCTGTCTTAGTTTAACCCTTTTACAAAAATTTAATGATAAATACTACTACTTACTTACTTACTTACTTACTTACTGGCTTTTAAGGAACCCGGAGGTTCATTGCCGCCCTCACATAAGCCCGCCATTGGTCCCTATCCGGAGCAAGATTAATCCAGTCTCTATCATCATATCCCACCTCCCTCAAATCCATTTTAATATTATCTTCCCATCTACGTCTTAATGATAAATAAATAAATAAATAAATAAATAAATAAATAAATAAATAAATAAATAAATAAATAAATAAATATTCTGAAATATACTGCTGTACGGTTACTCTGTCTTCGCTTATACTGTGAATTAGCAATTACCATGGGTCCTATTTGTCTGACACTGTAACTGGAAAAAATACCTTCCCAAATAGTAGATATTTTTGTTACAGTTGGGATTTAAACATGCAGTGTATAGTAACACCAACTAAAGCGTAAATATTGAAGACGTAATCGGATTCCATTCTCATTTACATTCAGTAGTCCGTTTGGCGAGAGAGAAAATTAACGAATTGGAGAAACTTTGTAGACATCGGTTATAGCGAGACTGTCTTACAACGCAGGTAACAATCCCCTTCCCGAAGCCCAGTGGTTTAATCGGAAAGCTGTGTATTGGGAAAAATCATTTGCAATTCTAGTGGAGAAAAGAGTCTACACATCTGAACACAGTGCGAAAGCTTAAGAGTTTCCAATCTTTACTCATTCCTAACATCTTCTCGAGGACAAAAGCTGATGGTGTTTATACAGAAGGTCTGTCATTGTGCTTCAGTTCCAGCAGTGAAGGGTCAACAAAAATCTCTTCAGACACTTGTAGGTCCATTTTCTGACTGACACTTTTACTCGACCCCCTTCTGTTTCTGGAATTTTCAATAGCCATGAGCTGTTTAGCTGTATAACACACTATGTACCTTTTTAATAGGTTACATGTAGACTAGTGAAGTCTATTAGTGTCATAAAGTTGCATTAACTGTTACAAAACTTTAATTTGACAACTAGGATTACAATTACTGATGCTTTTCCAATTAACTGCGGGCTAAAGTAGGGAGATGCACTATCACCTTTACTTTTTAACTTCGCTTTAGAATCTGCCATTAGGAAAGTTCAGAATAATAGACAGGGATGGAATTGAACGGGTTACATCTGCTTCTTGTCTATGCGGATGACGTGAATATGTTTGGAAAAAATCCACAAACGATTAGGGAAAATACGGAAATTTTACTGGAAGCAAGTAAAGCGATCGGTTTGGAAGTAAATCCCGAAAAGACAAAATATATGATTATGTCTCGTGACCAGAATATTGTACGGAATGGAAATATAAAAATTGGAGATTTATCCTTCGAAGTGGTGGAAAAATTCAAATATCTTGGAGCAACAGTAACAATTATAAATGACACTCGGGAGGAAATTAAACGCAGAATAAATATGGGAAATGCGTGTTATTATTCGGTTGAGAAGCTTTTATCATCTAGTCTGCTTGTCAAAAAATCTGAAAGTTAGAATTTATAAAACAGTGATTTACCGGTTGTTCTGTATGGTTGTGAAACTTGGACTCTCACTCTGAGAGAGGAACATAGGTTAAGGGTGTTTGAGAATAAGGTGCTTAGAAAATATTTGGGGCTAAGCGGGATGAAGTTACAGGAGAATGGAGAAAGTTACACAACGCAGAACTGCACGCATTGTATTCTTCACCTGACATAATTAGGAAGATTAAATCCAGACGTTTGAGATGGGCAGGGCATGTATCACGTATGGGCGAATCCAGAAATGCATATAGAGTGTTAGTTGGGAGACCGGAGGGAAAAAGACCTTTGGGGAGGCCGAGACGTAGATGGGAGGATAATATTAAAATGGATTTGAGGGAGGTGGGATATGATAATAGAGACTGGATTAATCTTGCACAGGATAGGGACCGCTGGCGGGCTTATGTGAGGGCGGCAATGAACCTTCGGGTTCCTTAAAAGCCATTTGTAAGTAAGTAAGTAAGTAACTAGGATTACAATCGTATACCAACTATCACGTATACTAGTACTGTGTTCATTACGAGCAGAAAAAGTAAAAAAAAAAGACATTATGAAACCATTCATATTGACAGCTTAGCACTTCCCTCAGCAAGAGGTAAGTAATGAATGTACCTATTAATAATGTGCTCAGGAAAGTGACCCCAGTATCACTTAGAGCTCTGTAGGAATTAGAAAGAAAACATTTTTTTCTACAGTAATTAGTCTCAACAGTATTTTCTTGAATTGGTTACTGTGGTTACATCTCTTTAACTGTTATGAAGTGTAATATAACGTGGGTCAAAAGTCGCTTTCCCCAATATTCGTTCTTAGGTTTCATACTTGAACACATATACAGTGACATCATTTTATTTTTACTTCAATTTTTATTGTACCTGAGTTTTTTAATGTACTTCACTCCCACCCCCTCTACTATATATAGTAAACCTCACCCGTCCTCCACACAGAACCAAGTTCGCATAGGCAGTACTGAGTGAGTGAATATAGTACGTTCCAGAAATATGGTCGCATTTTCCAGTGAAGAAAAAGCATTCAATATTGAATCATATTTTCGCACAGATAGTGCGTCCGTTTGGTTACGTCGCATATCGGTTTACCTCACCCGCTTCTGCTCATCTCTCTGCAAAGGCTAGTGGCTGGGCTGTCTTAGCTCTATTCTGGAAACATTTGCTGTTAGGAATCGGAAGTGTACGTAATATTATGGAAATGTTTAAAATAACTTAAATAAAAGGGCCTCGTTAAATAATTGACTGTCACGTGGTTTCCTCCCTTTCTACAAACTACGATATAACCACTTGGACGGACAGAGTAAATTTATCTGTGGGATCGGACAGAATTGAATTTACATTATGTAAGGAACTCTGTTATAGAGCAGGTATAGAATTATTCCAACATGAATTCTGCAATGCTTGGGAAAAATGACAAGTCAGTTTCCACAAATCATTTTTGATAATTTATTGACGACTTACACTGGTTTATGTGAATTTGATTTTTTTCTGTATGAATTATTGTAATGGGAGAAATACTTATGTATTTTTTTTTCCAAGCGACCAGATGTTCCGTTAGTTGTCAATAAATTATTAAAAAAGGTTTGTGAAAACTGACTTGTGTCACTTTTCCCAAGCACTGCAGAGTTACTGCTTTTAGGTACGAAGGACGAAACTGGAAATACGAATTAGATACAATGTAGTGCGATAATATGATAAAAAAAAAGAACTGAAGCTTATATCGAAATGAACGGCCATCAATTTCAACCAATTGTTTAAATATCCATATTTTGATTATTTATCAATGTAAATGTATTCTCTATATTGTACGCTAATGTGCTGTAGACAGTATAATATACACTGCACAATGAATACGTCCACATGGATAGCTCAGTTCATAACAGTTATTGTTAATACTGTAGTACATTTTGATTAAATAAAAACCTAACGAAAATTATCAAACTCAGAATCGTGATATTTTCTAGTTTACGTAAATGGATGCACTACTTTTCTTCCCTCCTGTAACCAGTTAAGTGATTTGTTTGTATTTTACGCTAATACCATCAAACTCAGATCGTGGAAGGTGGTAGCAAATAGTGTTTCCGGTTCTCAACCGTTAATCCAAAGGTATAGCCAGGTTAATATTAGAAATGTAAGTAAAAATAAAATGATGTCCCGGTACAAATGTCATATTTGAATAAACGAATAGCGGGTGTAATGTGATGGGTTGACAACCATGTTCGTGCGTCAACTGTTTTTCCGATGTCATGTCTTGTTATTGTTTTGTTTTATTGTGTTGGGATGCGTCTCTGTGCAATAACTGCTAGTTTCTTGCAATGAATCGCAAATTAACCACAAAACAACAGAATGGCCACCCAGATCACTCGACCTGGCGCCATGTGATTTTTCGCTGTGGGATATCCTGAAAAATGACGTTTTGCTCAGAAACCGCAGGATCTGCATCAGTTGCGACAGATGATCGAACGGTCATTCGATGAAATCGTGATTTATGTTCTGCCATCTGATTTTGTTTGGCTAATATTTCTTATAAGCGTTTAGGTAGACGAAGATTATTAATCAGTGTCTAAACGTTGTGAATTGTGTATCGAGAAACAAAGCCTCCATTTTGAACAAAATTTGTAAAGGAATGTGTAGTCAAATGTAAATTGAACGTAATTAAATTTAAGAAAGTGTTTGAGGAAAGCGACTTTTAACCCACTCTATATATATGCTATCCTATAGTCTCTAATAAAAAGTAGGTCTACATCATGAAGTCATATATAAATCATTGCTAGTTGAATACAAAAATCGATAATGTCATTAACATCCAGTGTTAAGAGTGGAATCTACAGAGATGTAGGTATTAGTATACCAACAGCGATGTTTGTGAGTTTATGATAATGATGGACTCAATGAAAGTTTAATAACAATGTTAAATATTTTTACAGGAGCGAGTAGTAAAATACAATCTGATCTAAATGAGGGGTTGGAAAGCAATGGTGGATTGTTAATGTTTAGGTGAGGAGTTTGGACTTTTTCCATTGCTGATTGTGACAACCAGCAATGGAAAAAGTCCAAACTCCTCACCTAAACAAAATACAATCTGATGTTAACAGGTATTACTCGACCCAATAAAATAAATATAAATTCTAGAGCCTAAGTTAGTCGTATTGACTATGTAACTCTTGCTTTCTACATAATATTTGTACCTTCTGGGCATGCCACATTGAGAAGTGTTCCGTTGCTACATACTATACATACAAATCGCGAAATAGAGTTCTAATAGCGAAATATGAACACATTCGCGAATTATTATTATTGCGTCGTTTTACAGCGAATTTCATATTCTGAGTTTCTTTTTACGGATTTTTTTGCACTTGAATTTGTAATATATCCAAGTAGGCTACATTACATGGTATTCCAGGTGTTCTGATTACATAAGTAAATTCAAAAGGCGGAGAATTCAATGTTTCACTAATTCACAAATTTGAAAGTGTTAATTTGAGAACTGCAAGTTTTTTTCGTTATTAATGAATGTGTGTTAAATACAGTCTCAATCCAAGAAATATTGTCTACTGGCCATACCGCACCTTTACCAGAATCCAACGAACCTTTAATGTTAATTATTTGGAAACTAATATTCATACTAAGTTAATACTCCAATTGCAAAATAATTGCATTTTCCAATATTTTCATTAATCTCCACCAAGAGTACAAATCAATCTCAAACAATCTCCGCCGACACAAATATTAAAAAATACAAATGATAAAATTAATCTCCATAAATACCTGCCCCTGTAAATTACATTTTAAAGCGCTCGATCTACCTAAGCATGTTACAGACGTCAACAAGCTTTTAATGCAGTGATCACTGCAAAATTCGATTAAGCCTTACCCAAATATTTACCCAATACGAATCATACATCTCAGATGTAAGTCCGTTAGCTTATAGGCCTACACCTCATATTAACACGTAGGGCCGTATTCATAGACATTCTTAGCGCGGGCTTCCGGTGGATGATCAGCGAACTAACGTTTTTCGTATTCATAAACCAGTGTTAGCGATATGATTTGACATGAATCCCGTGCAAGTAACCAGCCGATAGCCGGGGTTAGTTTAGCACGCTCGTAGCGCGGGCTACCGAAATGTCTATGAATAGCACCCTTAATGATTATCCCTGTTCTTTAAAGCACATTTTGCAATGTTATTAAAATAAGCTGCTATCACTTACAGTAAAATGGGTCTACACCCACAGCACTGCGTAAAAAAATTCTAAACTATGTAGCGGTTGTCGTTTAAACAATAGCAATAGATGCAATTTTTGCAGCATTCAGAATAATTTTTTTTATTTTAAAAGTTTTCTTTTTCTAATTACAGCGTTAAAAATGTAACTGTAATAACGTGCAGAAGACCTCTTCAATCTGCACCAGTTTTCTGGAGTGGCTGAAAGCAGTCTCACAAATATTTCAATGATTTAATCCGAATACAACGAAGCGACATTTGTTTATTTTTATTTACTGATTAACGTGAAGGCTAATACTCCCTGTAGGTAAGAATAATAGCGAAACTTGCAATTTCTTATCAGTTTGCTTTTTTTTGTGAATAGCACGTAGGATATTTGCGAAACACTAACTTGTTTACGTCGAAACGCTTTGACAGGTGAGCACGAGTTATTACTTGTTGAACTTCATTTATTTTCTTGTCGTTTAAATGTCAAAGACGAGATTGAAACGTGGCTGATGAAGGAAATTTCTGACTTCTGTACACTGTCGCCAGTTCGCTATTTTTTATGAACACAGTGGGGGTGAAGAAGAAGAAGAATCCATTGTAGTCTGAAATGCCATTATAGCGCTGTTGGTGAGGAAGCGTTGTAGCCACATTAAAATAATGACAGAGGTTCTGGATTGACGCTTCCTCGAGGACATTGTTGTGCCGAAGTTGTTTGTCTGTCAGTCGGTCATCGTCATCCTCGGTTCGCTACCTCCTGTTGACAGACATTCTTCACTGCACCCTCGCTAAACTTGCTTGAAGGGGACTTGCACAATAACTCTAACCCTTTGCTGCCACCTCCACACTTCTCGGCTCACCCCAACCACACAGACCTCACCAATATCCGCCCTCAAGTTTGCGTGTCTGTGAAAACGAGGTCTCTCAAGAGACCAAAAGCGGGCTATGTCTGTTAGTTCTTTATTTTAAAGTGCAGAAAATGTTATAAATAAATGGAGTTATAATGTGCCATCAAAGTTTTCAGGGTAAACTAAAAACTCCGAGAGAAAATGCCTTCCTAATATTGTATGTACTACGAAGCGGTTGTCCAGTGTCGTTGAGATGATATTAAAGTAATATTGGAATTATAGTGTAGACCTATTGGAACTAGTTCTACACTCCTGTACTGACCTCTCACTCAGAAATTACTTTTGATGAAGAATAACTAAATGTTTGGAATTGAACGGGTTACATCAGCTTCTTGTCTATGCGGATGACGTGAATATGTTAGAAGAAAATCCACAAACGATTAGGGAAAACGCGGAAATTCTACTTGAAGAAAGTAAAGCGATAGGGTTGGAAGTAAATCCTGAAAAGATTAAGTATATGATTATGTCTCGTGACCACAATATTGTACGAAATGGAAGTATAAAAATTGGAGATGTATCCTTCGAAGAGGTGGAAAAATTCAAATATCTTGGAGCAACAGTAACAAGTATAAATGACACTCGGGAGGAAATTAAACGCAGAATAAATATGGGAAATATCTGTTATTATTCGGTTGAGAAGCTCTTGTCATCTAGTCTACTGTCAAAATAGCTGAAAAGTTAGAATTTATAAAACAGATATATTACCGGTTGTTCTGTATGGCTGTGAAACTTGGACTGTCACTTTGAGAGAGGAACAGAGATTAAGGGTGTCTGAGAATATGGTTCTTAGGAAAATATTTCGGGCTAAGAGGGATGAAGTTACAGGAGAATGGAGAAAGTTACACAACGCAGAGTTGCAGGCATTGTATTGTTCACCTGACATAATTAGGAACATTAAATCCAGACGTTTGAGATGTAGCACGTATCGGCGAATCCAGAATGCCGGAGGGAAAAAGACGTAGGTGGGAGGATAATATTAAAATGGATTTGATGGAGGTGGGATATGATGGTAGAGACTGGGTTAATCTTGCTCAGGATAGGGACCATTGGCGGGCTTGTGTGAGGGCGGCAATGAACCTCCGGGTTCCTTAAAAGCCAGTAAGTAAGTATTATTATTATTATTATTATTATTATTATTATTATTATTATTATTGTTGTTATTATTATTATTATTATTATTGTGTTCGTCTTTGAGACGGATTTATGATTTCTCATCACTTGGCCTAACTGTGTTTTATTCGAGGGTAGGAATATTTATCAGCCAATTGATTTAGGAGAAACACTATTATAGAAATTACGTAAGATAGACTACTAGTTTCTTTAGATTGACATGCACTGATCAAGTAAAGAGAACACTTATTGAAGTCAGTTGCTCTTGAAGTTATTTGTCACTAGGAGACGTATCTCCGATAGATAAACGAAAGAAAAAGTAAGTTGTTGAATAATGAACTGAAAATATGGGTATTTTAAAAGTCGTCAGTTAAAAAAAAAAAAACATAAAAACGCGTCTTGTTCAAAATATTTAGTCGTTGTGGATGATTCTGTTTTGTATTATACTAGAACATTCGATAAGTAATGGCAACAATGCTGTAAATCAGTGCTCCTAACGGTGTCATTGAAATCTTATACTACGCAGTGAAATCAGGATAGTGTCAGTGAAATATGTCGTAGTGAGTTGAGAGCGAAAAGAGTGTAATACTGAAAGGTACTTGTGCATGTATGTACATATTATATATATACCCGTGGGTTTAAGTTCGAACTTAGGGTTAAGATACAAATTAGATTTAATTTAAATGTTATTTTAAGTGATCGTGCCTCATTTAATTTAGGATACTCCTTGTTATTATTATTATTATTATTATTATTATTATTATTATTATTATTATTATTATTTACTGGCTTTTAAGGAACCCGGAGGTTCATTGCCGCCCTCATATAAGCCCGCTATTGGTCCCTATCCTGAGTAAGATTAATCCAGTCTCTATCATCATATCCCACCTCCCTCAAATCCATTTTAATATTATCTTCCCATCTACATCTCGGCCTTCCCGAAGATCTTTTTTCCTCCGGCCTCCCAACTAACACTCTATATGCATTTCTGGATTCGCCCATAGGCCTACGTGCTACATATTTTTTATTATTAATTGTGTTTATTATTAATTCTCATTATTGAGTGTAATTAGTTACCACGCCAACGGGTATTTACCCATTTGCAGTGTGAATAAACACATACATACATACATACATACATACATGCATGCATGCACACATACATACTTACATACATACATGCATGCGTGCATACATACATGCATACATGCATGCATGCATACATACATACATGCATACATGCATACATATATACATACATACATACATACATACATACATACATACATGCATGCATGCATGCATGCATGCATGCATGCATACATACATGCATACATACATGCATACATACATACATACATACATGCATGCATGCATGCATGCATACATACATGCATGCATACATGCATACATGCATACATGCATACATACATACATACATACATACATACATACATACATACATGCATACATACATGCATACATACATACATGCATACATACATACATGCATGCATACATGCATACATACATGCATATATGCATACATACATACAGACATACATACATACATACATGCATGCATGCATGCATACATACATACATACATACATACATGCATACATACATACATACATACATACATACATACATACATACATACATACATACATACATACATACATACATGTTGCATGACTGCACTTGCACCAAAATATTACAACACAGTGGAGTAGGCCTAAGTATAGGCATTAGTGCTCTTTGTGCTCCTCGCCGACAGATAAGGCGGTTTTAATGTTATCGCCAGTGTGATTGTAACAGTAGTAAATGAAGGTTGACCATTAACACAGAAAATACAGCTCAGTACTTGTGTTATCACTTCGAGCCGCTAATTGACTTGAAGCAAACCTCCCACACTCATTCAGTTCCTTGTTTTAGGTAACCTGATAAGCCATTCCAGGTAAGTAAGGTAATTAAGTAATGTTTTCATTATTTGTGCTAAAAATGTCAACTGCAATACGTCACTGGCTTCATCAGGGGTGTACTTAACAACAATATTTAATCAGAGTAGCCTTCACTGTGGTCATCAATATCATGCCTTGTAAAGAGAAATGTATAGAATTCGAACCCTAGGATAGACGTAGCGTACGTACTTCTGCATTTATAACTTGCTCATCCTTATCAATGTCTAAGAAAAGAACCGAGATAGTGTATAGAACAAAATCTTTCATGCTTAATATACACACATTACACTTTATAAAACACTATTCAGAATATTAAAATAACTAATAATTACCTGCAAAAATAATATCAAATTTGCGTAATTTTTTACAACTTAAAGCATTTACATAATAAAATATAGCTACAATTAATTAAATATCTGCATGATTCTTTTACTGGAATGTTTTAAAAACCTACATCAACAACATAGTCTAGGATCTTTTACATATTCCTTCAAGAAATATTTTTTTTCCTAATCGTTACCTTCAATATTAGATTTTCTAAAAATTGTTAATAAGAAAAAGATATTTACTGAAGTCATAGGAAAAGGTTGGTGTAGATCTTTAAAACTTTTCAGTAAAGGAATGATGCAGATTTTTAATTAAATGTAGGCCTATGTTTTATTATGTAAATGCTTTACGGTTGTAAAAAGATAAAGCAAAATTAATGAACTTCCCGAGAAAATATTTTTCAAAATCTATAATTAATGTCACATCTTTTTAACGTTCCTCACAAATTTTACATCGTCATTGGGCCATAGCCCCATTGAGATTACAGTCTTTCATACTTTCCATTTTAAGATTTCTATATATTCTATAAGTAAGCCTTCCTAAGAAAGTAAATTATGAAGTATATAACCTTTCTTAATTCCAGTTCAACTCTTGATTTAGATGCATTCCTTATCTTGAAAATTGCATACCAGAGTGTCTTAAACTTCCTAAGAATTTTCATCCATTTTTTTTTCTACTTCTATCTCGATCTTTCCTACTCTATTCCGAGTCTTATAGCTTCAAGTTGGCTTTATCTTACTTTTGTGTCCATCTCTTCCTTAGTCTTCCATATTTCTCTTTCATTGTATCGTGTAGGTAATCGTTTTTGATTAGATTCACGCGACTTTATTTTTTATTTTTAAATGTCCGCTGTTCTTCTGCACATTTTTTTGATTGCCATCGTTCTTTCTTCGTCTATTTTCCTATCTCCTGATTCCGCATGTTCAATGTGCGCTCTTTATGTACGGTTGAATTGACTGACTTTTCATTTAATACTCGTGACAGGAAGTGATCACCGGAATTCAGTCGCTCTGCGTGCATATAACGAGAGTGAATGTACACCCCTGAGGGTGTGTGAAGAGAGCTATGTCCGTTAATATCTCCCCGAACTTGGGCGACACGTTTCGTAGAGAAATGACTTAAGACAAGATTCTTTTATGGGAACGTAAAGTAGGGTAAGCTTGCGACTGAAGTATTTGCTCGGTTAAAATCAGGTTTTCCGTCCGTTTTTATACGGACACGCCCGTTACCAATACTAATTACTCCCCGCGGGCTAATGCCGGCCGGAGATGTTGTTTTATAACAGTGTACTGAGAATTAAATTTCATTACAAGGAATTAAATTTCGACATTGATTTCCGAGACTAAAAAATTATATTTTGTATGAGAACACGCTGATTCTGTTTACTGATTTTATTAAAGATTTCAAAGTCCTACGAGGCTAATCATTTCTCTATTATCACTTAAAGAGTGTATTAATAATACCTTCTAAATTGTCTCTCTTTTATGCATTATATTCGTCATGGACAATTAATAAATGGACGTTCTACAGTAGCCTACTTAAGTTGTTAAAATATGCCATAATAATAAATTAATTCCTGTTAGAAGTTAACTGTTGGCTTGAAATCAAAGGAGATTTATTTTTTTATATTTTTATTGGGTTATTTTACGACGCTGTATCAACATCTAGGTTATTTAACGTCTGAATGAAATGAAGGTGATAATACCGGTGAAATGAGTCCGGGGTCCAGCACCGAAAGTTACCCAGCATTTGCTCGTACTGGATTGAGGGAAAACCCCGGAAAAAGCCTCAACCAGGTAACTTGCCTCGACCGGGATTCGAACCCGGGCCACCTGGTTTCGCGGCCAGACGCGCTGACCGTTACTCCACAGATGTGGACAAAAAGGAGATTTAACTCCGAGACACAACCTATTATTAAATTAATAAATTTAGTAAAATATAATATTAATTTTAAAGTAACATACTCGGTGATTCACTCAGAATGTTATCAGATCATTGCACAAAAAAAATAAAAGCAGCAGTTTTAAACAATATTTTAGTAGCCTAATGTGTAAAAAAATCTGTATTATTATTATTACTATTATTATTATATTCGGAGTATGTATTATATGACTTTCTTGTGTTAAATACTGTCGTACCTGGTTTACATGGATCGACCTATTATTAGTCTTCTTCAGAACTGGTCGTTGCTGGTCTTGGCGCCTCTTGTTTCGTTTCCTGTGAGGGTGTGTTTGTGTAGTGTAATGTGGAGTCAAAGAGTGTGTGTGTTCTGAAATTGAGTTGTGTGTTGAGAATTTCATTGGGGTGTGTTTTTATGTGTCTGTATATTTCATATTGTTCTAGTGTGTTTAGTTTCTGGCTTTTTGGTTGGATGTGTAGTATTTCCATGTCTGTGTTGATGTCTCTGTAGGTGTGGTTAGCATTTTTGATGTCTTCTGCATATGTGGAGGTGTTTTGTAATTTTGTTGCTGTTGAAGTTGGACGGAGGTAGAACACTTCAGACCACCCAACTTCAAGATAATCGTGGAATGAGAGCTCTGCCATTGGTTGAATAGCAATTAACCTTCTCTCTCTTTCTGCCGGCAATATTTATGTCGCCTGTCAAACATTATGGAGCGAAGTATAGTGAAATTATACAATTTTTTTGTGTTTGTATACAATATTCTCAACGAGTGATGCACAAACGGTAATCTTATAATCTTTCTCCTTCATTTCAGACATCGGCACCAATTCCAATTTCCTCTATAAGCTATTTGTCCTAAAAAAACTTATCCTATGGCACTTATTTGCAATGTAATATGGCGTAAACGTTTCCAGTTGCTGTATGTAGATGATATCTACTTACGAGTGGTGACACACAGCGCTCCGGAGTGTTTCCTAACATGTGGGACCCACTTCATCGGTGAACAGGAGTCAATGCAATAATTTCAAGTCCAAGTTACAAGTCATGGTTGTACGAGTACGTCAGTAATGTGGAGCTGCTTACCGTTACAGGAAGTGCTCAAAATGGCCGCATTTAGACTGAATGCAAGCCCGCACTCGTATAGTTTACCTCCGTATTCTTTAAAAATACCAGGTGTTTGTCGGATGTTGACAGGCGTCTTGGAAACGCTGACGAAGTATTTTAATGTTGGGAATGGGTTCTGAATAAACATTTATTTTAAAGTGGCCCCAAAAATAAAATTCCAATAGATTTAAGTCTGGAGAACGCGCGGGCCAGCCGATAGTATGCCAAACAGGTCGAGAGATAGTGCGTATGTACAGTTCCGTTGGATTTAACTCTGCAACAGAGACACGTGTGACAAATGTGTTTATGAACTTATTTCAATGTTCTTGTGTCCGCTCACACAAGTGGGCCCCACGTGGTACGAAACATTCTGCATAAAGAAAATTGTATTCATCGTCTTATACTACTACCGTCATCACAGCTCGTGGAATGTAACATTTCAAGACACTTGTTTACGTTCATTTATAAGTCGAAAACTACCGTTATTCGAAGTAAATTGTCCTGTTTACTGATTCTAAACCTAATACTTGGATATTAAGTATGCCATAGTCTAATTAAAATATATAACCTACAGTTCCTAAAAAGCTTGTTAATCTCCAAATGTAATAAGTAATAACTGTTATCACAATTTAAATTCCAATAGCTATTTTTTTTTTGTTCGCATATTTTAGAGTGTCTATTCACAGATGTACTTACGTATGTAAACTATTGTAGCGAATTGTTTAGGAAGTGTAATTAATATATACAATATTTTAAAATAAGATATGAAATGTCATTTATGTACAGTAAATATTTTTCATAAAGATAATACAACAAAGTACCACGTTTAGTATGGAAAGGTAGTTATAGTTAACTGTCAAAAAATAAGACTGAGTTTTAGCCAGTAGACTATTTTCATACAAGACTTTAGATCAAAATATTTGACACCAAGTTTAGGTTTTCTTTCAGGATCTGATGTTTTCTTCTTGTCTATATCATTCAGTTTCCATGTCCAGTTAGATGTGGTGGTTATTATTATAAATGCGCCACTTTCTAATGCAAAATATCTGTAAATTGACATAATTATCGTAATCACCGCTGTGATGAAAGTTGTTATACATTAAGCGGTGGTGAAGAAATACCGACTGGAATAATTTGAATATGCATATTACGCCGACGGTCTCTGTTTTTATATCTATGTCACTCACAGTTAAACAAACACGTGGACATGAACTGCATTTCACTTTGTTGACCAGGAATCATGATGAAACAACGTTACTTATTCAGCAAAATTGTTCTTATCTTATAGATTTCAAAACAAACTAATATATTATTTGCTCTACATTCTATTCCCGGCAATGCTACTGATATAGAATACACAACTTTCAATTTACAACCAACTGAAGCCAATAACAAAATTCTACGTATATTATATTACCGTAATTATCAAGAGTGCATTAGACTTATATTACCATTCAAGTGCCTTCTTTTCATTTACTGGAAATTACTTTAGTTTCAGTTTTGAAGTATTTTGCTGTTGGTGAAAAGTCAGAGTTAACTATTTCAATGGTTGAAATTATCTATGTGTTTTATTATTATTATTATTATTATTATTATTATTATTATTATTATTATCATCATTATTATTAGGCCTATTAATAATAATATTATTATTATTATTACTATTATTAGAGAATAGAAATAATAAAGGAAAATGTGCAACTCCTTGCCTAAATGGAATATTATGGGATAAAATATCAGTAAAGAAACTAAAATAACAATTGCACAGTCTGATCCGTTTGGGTATGGATAGTATTAATTTACTTTTATAAAGCTATTATGACAGTGGGAAAAATTTCTCACTGATTATATTATGATTAAAAGATGGGCGTTTCCATAAACATAGATTGGATTAAAAGTAATGGCAACACTGCTGTCACGTGACGATGGTGCGTTCGAGAGTTGCCAGCTGTGTGGACATGAACAAGGACTGTTAGATGAGTTAATGCAGCCAGCGGCGACAGTACTCTGTCAATCTACTGCAGTGTGTAGAACGTTGACTTTCTTAGGGATAGTGCGAGCGCCCTAAGACCACGTTTACAAAACTAGAGCAACGTTCCTGGATCAAAATTGAAGTGACACGAGGTCGTAGTGCACAAGAATGTTTTCAGGGACTGCATGAAGCATATGCCGATGCAGCGTTGCCATATCGCACAGTGGCACGATGGGTTAAAGCGTTCCGGGAAGGCAGGAATTGAAAATGATGTTCATTGTGGCATATGACATTGATGGGGTAATACTGCACCACGCTGTACCTCCAAGGCAGACGGAAAACGCGGACTACTGGAACATCCACCGTACTCACCCGATATGATCCATGCGATTACGATCTTTTCACCAAAGTGAAAGAACTACTGCGAGGGACCCGGTGCAATACCAGAGATGAACTTATCCGTACTTTAGGGCGGTCAATACGGAACATCAACAAAGATGGACGCGGTGATGGTGTACGACGCCTTCCAAACATTTGGCAAAAGGTAATAAATAAGAGGGGCGACTATATAGAAGGTATGTAAATGTTGTACCCCTGTCAGAAATATCGAACTGTTGCCATTACTTTTTATCCAACCTTAGTATGACAATCAACAAAGCACAATCTAAAAGGACAAATGAAAATCTTAGATGATTAAAATGGCTACTACAAATCAACAGCTGGCACAATGTGTTCTTTGGTATGCTGAATTTGAGAGTGTTAAAAGATTTCAAAGGGGATTTCGACGTGAGTATGGTGTGAGTAATGTACCTAAATACGATTCCATAATGTTGTGGTATCGAGCATTTGTAGAAACAAGTTCTGTGTTAAAAAAAAAACATGCAGAAGGGAGCAGGCGAAACCCAGTACGAGAAGCAGCTATCTCTTAGCTTGGCCCCCAAACTCCCCAGATCTAACCCCTCCTGACTTCTTCGTGTAGGGTTTTGTTAAAGACATTGCCTATTCACAGAAACCCAGGACCATTGATGATCTGAGAGTAAAAATTACTCAAGCTTTTCAATAAATCACATGGGCTGAATTGCATCACCATTATGAGTTGTGCAGGGTGCGCAATGGGGGTCATGTTGAGCTCTGAGGAATCTCCCATCTTTCAGTGTTGTATGCACAAAGTTTCAACAAATAAAGTTCAGTAGTAAATGTTTACGGTGTTTTTATTTTATCCATATCTAAACGGATCATCCTGTATAATACACTAAATAAGAACATTATAAATTATAACTTACGGAGCACAACTTTGGCCATGGAAAGTAACATGCAATACATTCAGGCAACTGAAATGGATATTTTAAGAAGAGCAGTAAGAATAACAAGAAAAGTCAAAATTAAAAATCCATTTATACGAGAGAAAAAGTAGAATTTCAGGATATAATTTTTGACTACATCAAAACACAGCAGTTAAAAAGATGCGCCCAAGTTCTTCGGATGTATATTGGAGTGAAAACCTGGAAGAAAGACAGCTGCAGATTGGAGAGTGGATGGATACAAGGCTATGGGTACTAGGAATCGGAAGATGTCAAACATTAGATAATCGATATATAGGGCGAACCGTAAGTAATGTCATTATTTTCAGGGGGATATTCTTTGAGATATTTCAAACAAAAAAAAGTTTAATACAGTTTTGCTTGTTCTTGCTTCCTGCCCGAGATCAAAATTGTTTTTTATGAAACATTTCATAACATATTTTGGCAAAGCCATTGATTTAATTTCCAATATGCTCAGTCGGTTTAAGAGAGCAGTGTGTTGTGATAATACGTGATATAAAATTAAATAAACTTAAATGTTGGTACTAGAATTTAATTTAATTACTAGTCTAAATATTAAGTAGCACAAAACTCATTTTCCTATTAAGCCAATTTCAGAATGTAAGATCAATTTTTAGGACATTTTAAGGGCATTTTTGAAAGATTTTTAGGTCATAAATGCATTGTTTTAGGACTTTTTTTATGATTTATAGGTCACCAAAATCCTAGCCCTAGTGATAACTGAAGAATCATCTGATCTGAGATGAGTAGGATTTCTTTCTGGAAATATTTTATTTTATTGGGTTATTTTACGACGCTGTATCAACATCTAGGTTATTTAGCGTCTGAATGATATGAAGGTGATAATGCCGGTGAAATGAGTCCGGGGTCCAGCACCGAAAGTTACCCAGCATTTGCTCCTATTGGGTTGAGGGAAAACCCCGGAAAAAACCTCAACCAGGTAACTTGCCCCAACCGGGATTCGAACCCCGGCCACCTGGTTTCACAGCCAGACGCGCTGACCTTTACTCCACATGTGTGGACTTCTGGAAATATCTCATAGATTTGGAAGACTTACTCTCTTTAGTAAATTGTAATATTATCTTTAAAAACACGTGCAGATATAAGTACTGTATACAAATAAATTACACCTAATATTTTTGGTACTTGGAATGTAACTAGCCTCTATATTTTACGTCAGTATGTCATGAGTCGTCAACGTCTGTGAATATTTTAATAGAGAAACTCTTGAATGAATATCATCAAGAGCTGGGCAGCCAGGCCAGGCATGTTATAAAACAGAAATATTAGCCACAGTGTAACAAGTTTGTTGGCACTCGCTCAAGCCAGGGTTCCACCTATGCCTGACGGGTCTATGATAGACAATCTACTTTCATTCAAACTAGTTTTATGTGCAGGTGACACCTTGTTTGTATTCGTACTCGGCTATTGCCAATAATCTGAGGTTCGTGTGTTCATACTCGACGGACTACAGAAGGTGATTGATTATTAAGGGCAAGTCCTTAGCTTGATTATCTTCGGAACTGAAGTACAGATGGGAGTGAATCGCTGGATGAGAGAACTCAGGCAAAAGTTTACTGAAAATGTATTTCTTACATCAAACTTAAAGTGTAGTACCTATAGTTATCATCTTCGCCTTTCATAACAAGTTATTTATTTATTTATTTATTTATTTATTTATTTATTTATTTATTTATTTATTTATTTATTTATTTATTTATTTATTTATTTATTTATTCTGGTGTAGTTAAGGCCATCAGGCCTTCTCTTCCACAACACCAGGAATACAAATACAATAATAGAAATAAATAGAAAAAAAATACATTATATACAAAGTAAAGCAACACAAGAAATAAAGAGAGAGAGAAAAAAACACTATAAACAAAGTAAAGCCACACAAAAATATACACAGGTTGCAGTCACACAAACTTTAAATGATTAATTGTATCCTAACTAATTAACCAACATAAAAAAGAAACTTGCAATTTTAATCTAGATTAAAAAAGAAACAGAAAAAAAAACACAAATCAATACTTCTAGCAATACCTAAGAAACATTAACTAAGACAAAATTTTCCAATTTAATTTTGAATTGTGATAAAGTCCGGCAGTCCCTGACGTCATTAGGTCACGAATTCCAGAGACGAGGTATTTTTAGAGTACCTATAGGAAGATGAGTAAAAAGATGTTCTATGATATCGGTTTCGAAGAGTTGCAAGAAATTGAAAGCGCGATAACAGATAATTCAGAGTAGAAGTTAGAAGTAATGAATTTCACAGTGCCATATTGCACATGCTTCACATCAGAAGTGGAGTCCACATCGACAGAGTTAGTACATTATATGTAAGAAAACGTCGAAAAAGTATGAAAATAGAAGAGACTGTATCACGTCAATTTAGGGCTATATTGGGGAAAATATTTGAGGCTAAGGAGATGAAGTTACAGGAGAATGGAGAAAGTTACACAACGCAGAACTGCACGCATTGTAGCCTATTCTTCACCTGACATAATTAAGTAAATCCGTGGCGCTACAGCCCTGAAGGGCCAAGTCCGACCAGCCGGCTGCTGGCCTCACGTTCACATGCCGAAGCAGAGGTAAACGATCATCCAACCAGAATGGAGGTATCGTGTGGTTAGCACGATGGTCCCCCCCAGCCGTTATAGCTGGTATTCGCAACCGGATTTCGCTACCTATCGTAGCTCCCCAAGTGCATCACGATGCTGGGTGGGCACCGGTCCCATACACTGGCCGAAATTTCATGAGAAAAAATTTTCCCCATGAGGACTCGAACCAGCGCGCATTCCGTAACGCAAGTCCTAGGCAGGATGCCTTAGACCGCGACGCCACGGCGCGGGACACCTAACATAATTAGGAACATTAAATCCAGACGTTTGAGATGGGCAGGGCATGTAGCACGTATGGGCGAATCCAGAAATGCATATAGAGTGTTAGTTAGGAGGCCGGAGGGAAAAAGACCTACGGGGAGTCCGAGACGTAGATGGAAGGATAATATTAAAATGGATTTGAAGGAGGTGGGATATGATTTTAGAGACTGGATTAATCTTGCTCAGGATAGCTCAGGATGGCGGGCTTATGTGAGGACGGCAATGAACCTTCGGGTTCCTTAAAAGCCATAAGTAAGTAAGTCAGTAAGTAAGTAAGTATTAAAAGCCATAACATGAGTAAAATACGGCAAAGGTATAGTTGCAAAATAGTTAATGAGTGGTGGGATATTCAGGAACTTTACTTTTCATTGCTTTTAGTTCCAGCGTCTAATTATATTCTTTAACATGTGACGATTTAGACAGAAACACTTTAAAATTAGATTTAAGTTGTAGGAATTGGAAAGATAATTTTGATTGCCTACATGCCTCAGATCGTAGCGTTGGACGGTCGTATTGCTTGCAAGAGCGACGCATCTCACATCTCTGCCTACAGTCCGCCTTCTGCATTGACAGTTTTATAATATATTACCATTTCGACACGTGATGGTGTGGCATAGCGATCTCGGCTGGGAGGAACACGTTACTAACACAGCAGGAAAAGCATGGAGAGCGTTACACTTTGTGATGAGGGTACTAAGAAAAGGCTCTGATAAATCCAAAGACATTGCATATAATTCACTAGTACGTCCAGTAATGGAATATGGTGCTGCATGTTGGGATCCTTACAGATTAGAACATATTAAGACACTGGAAGACATTCAAAAAACGAGCTCTCAAGTGTTGTCTTAATAATTCACCATTAAAATGGGACACACTCACGGACAGGAGAACGCGAATTCGATTATGCGCAATGTTCAAAACATACAGAGGTGAGCCTGCCTGGAGAGAAATAAAAAATAGGTTGCAGCCGCCAAATTACTCTTCAAGGAACGACCACTCATATATATTGAGGGAAAGAAGACAGAGAGGACGGACACTGGAAAGTTTTCTTTTCTCAATCGTACTATCAGGGACCGGAATGCTTTATCTGCAGACTTACTAAAGGCTTTACCAATAACCAAAAATGTATTTAAAAACAGGCTTAAGGACTTTACTAATAGACGGTAGTATATTATACACACTATTTAAAGGGTGTAATTGATATTTGTCATTGAAGTGTTGCCTCAGTGAAGAAGTGTGTTGTGACAGTGAAGTGTGTTGTGTCAGTGAATTGTGTTTCTGTCAGTGAAGCTTTATATTTTATAGTGGTAGTGCAAAGTATTTGAACAGTGAATTGTTTTTGAAGTGTTAGTGAAATCAGGGTAGAATCAGTGAAATGTGTCGTAGTTCCAGTGCAGTAAGTGAGTTGACAGCGAAATTAGTGTAGTGCTGAAAGGTACAGGGACATCACTTTATTTTTACTAACATTTTTAACATTAACCTGGCCATACTCGGAAACACTGTTACCCCCTTCCATTACAGGAATTTGGTGTTAGTAGTGCAATATGTAAACAAATCATTTTACTAGCTATAGGAGGAGAGAAAAGTAGTGTATCCATTTATGTTACAGGGAAATATAATATTACGATTTTCAGTTTGGTCATTACTTTACAGTATTTTATCAAAAAACAGTAGAATAGTAACAATTTTTTTCACAAACTCAAGTCTTCAAGCGGTTATATGCATTATGTAATGTCTACTTTATTCAGCATATTACTAACCTAATTTATTCCTGAGAATTTTGTGAGCACTTCCGTAAGAAACCCCAATTTCTACAGCTAACTTCTTGACCGACTTATTAGGACCTCGCTGCATCCTTTCTCTAGCATCTTCTGTCACCTTTGTTGGCCATCTTACACTTTTCTTCCATTCTGTACACTCTGTTGCTCTAAATTTATCTACCAGATTGGTGACATTTCTACGAAAATATTGCGTAATGATATAATCAGGAAATTATGAAAAAAAAAAGAAGAAGAAGAAAAACTGTTGTTCACATTCGGTTATATTGTAATTCCAGTTTCCATCATCGTCCTTCATACCTACAAATAGTAAAACAAAACTCTTGTTTAAATAATGCTGTTAAGTAACGTACCATATTATAGGGTACCGTATTTTCGGTAACTCTAATTTTCACTTGTACTCAGTCCACACAGATAAATTCAGTTATGCTACACGCCATACCTGTGTGAAAATAAACTTCAATAATATAAGCTCTTTCTTCTATAGAAAACGCAACATATTTCTGAAACACACTGTACTCTGTACTGTTTACTTCACTGCTAGCAACAGCGGCCGTAAGTTTGTGTGACTGACGTTAGCAAGGGCATTAGTGAAAGGGGTGGGGGGTCAAGTACATTTAGAAACGCAGGTACAATAAAAATTGAAGTAAAAATAAAATGATGTGCCTGTACTTGTGCCGGTATGAACATATCACACTCGTGGGTTTTAGTTCGAACTTAGGGTTAAGATACAAATTAGATTTACTTTAAATGTAATTTAAGTGACCGTGCTGCGAACTAAACATTTCTTAAATAAGGGATGAACTGTAAGTAATGTCATTAAATTCAGGGGGTTACTCTTTGAGATATTGCAAACAAAAAAGTTTAGTATAATTTTGCTCGTTTTTGCTTCCTTTTCGAGTTAAAAACTGTTTTACATGAAACATTTCATAGCGTGTTTTGGGAAAGCCATTGATTTAATTCCCAATAGGCTTAGTCAATTTAAGACAACAGTGTATTATGGTAATAAATGATTGAAAGAATTTTAGGTTTGTTATTTAAATGTACAGAACTTTTCGGTCTGCAAAGGAATTTTAAAATATCACATTTGTTAGGGTTGAATTTGTGCATATTTAAAGGACAAAACTGAATTTTTTTCAATTATTTATTATCATAACAAACTGCTCTCTTAAACTGACTGAGCATATTGGAAATTAAATCAATTGCTTTTACAAAATATGCTATGAAATATTTAATATAAAACAATTTTTAATTCGAACAGGAAGCAAAACCGAGAAAAATTGTATTAAAGTTTTTTTGTTTGAAATATCTCAAAGAATAACTCCTTGAAATTAATGTCATTACGTTCACCTTGTATAGGCTACACTTCAGCTTCAAAGACGGAAGATGATTGCTCTTTCTCTTTGCTTACAACAGGTAGAAAATTAGGTAAGATGAAGTTTATATTGCTACAAAGTATATGTACCAGAGTGCTGCATTGGAGTTAAATCGCTCGCTTGAACTAGGTCGAATGTCGCACCCTCGAGTGAGATACGATCGGTAGTGATACGCTCGTAATAAATAGAAGCACAGTACAAGGTCATGTCACCGACATGTCTTATCTTATATGGAAGGCGACAGATAAGATACACATATGTTTTGCTCACACGGTAAAAATAAGGCTTTATTTTCTGCGTTTATGACAAACGTCTATTGGAACATGCCAAAACAGTAACATGAAGTTATAAATAAAATAGTATGAAAAACTTCGATATACAGTTATTATTTCTAATTAATAATTATCCAATATTTGATTTACTACATATATATATATATATATATATATATATATATATATATATATATATATATATATATATAGGGGAGAGTCGGGTAGTATCGGACAGCGGGTAGTATCGGACAATGCGTTTCTTTCATCTACCACCATGTGGTAGTACCTGAATGACATGGTTACGTTTCTCTATGCGACATCACAAAAACGTAACCATGTCAATCAGGTACTATCATCGTGTGGTAGATGAAAGAAACTCACTGTCCGATATTACCCGATGTCCGATACTACCCGACTCTCCCCTATATAATATGATAGGTCCATACATAGTGTTCCGCCTATATACTGCGACAATGTAGAAACGTTTTACAAAATATTACTGATATATCAGTAGATTAATAACAATATTAGTACAGAGATAACGTCACAGAAAATATAATAAAACGAATAATCATGCAGCACAACTGTTACAGACGCAAAGATTGATACACTAATAATTAGAGATTATTGTTATTACTAGAAAACTTGATACGGTTCTTGCATTATCGTGATTATGTTCTCCGTTTATAATAATTACATTTACATCCAATAACATCTATCAGATATGGCAAAAACAAAATCACTCCTGTGTGGGGAGGGGAGGAAGCATTTACCTACAACATTTATATTACATTTTAAAGCAAGTTTTGTAGTTGTAGGCCTACTATAGAGAGGTTAGTTAAACACTGCAAAGTTTTGAAATGATAAACATCTATGATGTTACTACACTGTTCATCACTGTAACAAGAACGAATGTCTAACGCTCGGCTTATACCGTTCGAGGATTTATCGCTCGCGACAATTTTACCCATCATGCATGTGCGCTACCTATCGGATTATGCTATGGACTACTTGGCGCTCGAGCGAAAACGTCCGATGCAGACCTCTGATATGTACGCTATTTGAGTACTTCCACGATCTGGTGGTCAAGTTACGGCTTTTCAGATCTGGAGTCTCTAGTTCGATTCCCGTGCTCGGCTATCGGGAGATTAAGAAGAAGTCTGTCGTCTGGAAATCTGTATGAATGTGAGTGTGATTGAGAGTGTGTCGGGTTATTAATTAACGAAACTTCAAAATTTCACTAAGATCGGGTGTCCAATTTTGCTACTTTAGGATTCTTAATAAGAAAAGGCTTTTCTATCAGATCACAAAAGCTGGTAGTCCAACTCCCAATAGTCTACGAGAGACTGTTTGTACAAGGTAGGAAGTCAATGTCATTGCTCGGTTACTAATGACGAATGTGACTTCTAACTTCATGATTGACAGTAATGTTTTCATGGACAGCCGCTTAGATAACGTGGATAACCGCCTTCATGGTTAACAGTTTTATTCGTGTTCTTAAGGCGATAGTACACAATCAATTGCAGTTCTTTTTTTGTCTTTCCTGGAAACCTCACAATTGTGACAACCGCCCTTAATGAAAATAAGGCACGGTATGTAAAATACAATAGGATATATCAGAAAGGTCGCTGGGCAAAAACTAGAACACACATTTCAACGTCACATTGTTAAAACGTAACGCCACCAATTAGCGCAACGAGAATGCACTAAGAAGAGTCCTTAGAGGTTCGACTTACATTGTTTTGCATTGTATTTACTAACATTCCATGGTATTCATACATTGCTTCACAGCTAGAATATGGAAGAAGTAAAAGAACTTAATACTATTATAAAATCTCAATTTATAGTCACAGTCTAGATCAGGCATGTCAATTGATGCCCACAGGAGCAAGCGCGCGCTTTAGAGCCCAGGAGAGACTGAGCGCTTTACAGCGGAAAGGAAAGAGACAGACGAAAGAGGTGGTATATGCCGCTTGGTCGAGCTATATTCAGGGATGGCCAGCACTGATTCAATAGATAAAGGGAAGAGAACTTATTAAAACTGTATCCATGTTAATTTTTAGATTTGCCTGAGAAGTATAAGTGCATTATAAGAATGTAAGTTTTAATTTTAATGCTCATTTTTCACAAGTTTGATTTTTTTATTCAAAAGAAATATTTTCTCAACTTTTCGTATAGAAAAGTGAAATTTTCAGGTATCGGCCTATTTATTTATTAGCCTTACAGAATGTTTTCGTAAATCTAATATACCGTATATACGTATTACTGAAGATAGTGTATTGAAAATTTTGAAAATATTCGCATGGAAATTTTTTGTAAGGAAATGAATTAACAAAGCAACTACTGTTACACCATAAGCAAAATATACGTGCCCATGTGTTGTAAAAATGTCCGCTCTATAGCTTCAGCACATTTCGAGAAAATAATTTAATATTCTGATGATAGGAAGTTGCTCACAAATATCACCTTAAAAGCATAATGCGATAAGAGTTTTGTTATGTAATATTAGTTACACTTAAAACATATACAGTACATAGGTAACTTTGCTTTGTAGGTACTGTAATATTGTTTTGATTAGTTTATTGATTACTTTTATAAGGCTAAAGATACCATCAATATAAATTCCAACTCATCATGTCATAATCTCTTTCTTTGGAATATCACTTTGTTTATGAATGATGTGTTTCATCCATTTAATACAGTATAATATTATACTACTATGGAATTTAAGTGAATATTCCTTCTTAACCCTCTATTATGTTATTAAGATTTAAAACACAAGTGCAATATTAAGAAATCAGTGTTAGTACTTTTGTTTTACAGACAATATAGATAACATTAAACAGAAAGAAGCCATATAAAAATAACGACATAAAATTTCACGTTCCGTTTGAAGTTTGTGCACCACTGTTTTCTTAATCCAACAGGTTGCTTATTCATACACACAACCCTTCCTCTTTCCATACTTAGCGCTTGCTGCCCGCGCACGATGTCAAGGTCAGAAAAATGCGCTTGCTTTGAAATCACTGGTCTAGATGAAATATATACAGAAGAGATGTACTATATAGTCTACTAGTACAACACACAGTTTTAGTATCAATTTCATGAAGCGTTATTGAATGTCATGAATTCACCTACAGAATAGAAGGCGTGAGAAATTAGGTACTTCTTTAATTTGGCCCTAAATAATCTTATGTTTTGAGTTTCATTTTTTATATCGATAGAGAGGCTATTAAAAATTTTTACTACCATATAACGCACACCTTTTTGATAGCATAATAGACTTGCCGATGGAGTATGAAAGTCATTTCTTTGACGTGTATTTATGCTATGAACTGTTGAATTAGTTACAAAGTTTTCGTAGTTATGTAAGAGAAAGATTATTAATGAAAAGATATACTGACAACCCATGGGCATTATTTGTAGTTTTTTTTAAATAGTCCTACAAGATTCCCTAGATTTAGCACCTACTATTATTCTAATTACTCATTTTTGTAATAGAAATATACTGTTACTATCTATGGAATTTCCCCAGAATATTATTCCAAAACTCATTACCGAGTGGAAGTATGCAAAGTATATTGTAATTAATAAAGACTTACAAATTGAAATTGTGGAATAATAGTTGATGTGTGAGGTGCAACATTTTCATAAAATATTAATATGTAACTACTTTTCTTCCGCGTTAAAATGGAGTCATTGTTGAATATCATTCATTCATTCATTCCTTCATTCATTCATTCATTCATTCATTCATTCATTCATTCATTCATTCATTCATTCATTCATTCATTCATTCATTCATTCATTCCTTCATTCATTCATTCATTCACTCACTCACTCATTCATTCCTTCATTCATTCATTCATTCATTCATTCATTCGTTCATTCATTCATTCATTCATTCAGTGTTCTCCCCAATGGCAGGTCTTTCACTGCAAACCCAGCTTTCTCCAATCTTTCCTATTTTCTGCCTTTCTCTTTGTCTTCATCTAAAGAAAATTGTAAATTGAATAATTTACGCCTAATATCTGTTATCCAGTGACGGGTACTTGACTTTACGTCATTAACCCAAGCGACGAACTACAGAGCACCATATCATGATTAATAGAGCAACTGTTAAATGTCGGTAGGTGGAACGGCCGCGAAACTCATCTACCAAGCACAATATTTCTGCAATACTTAGGAAAAGTGGCGTAAGTCAATTTCCACAAAACGTTTTTCTTAGTTTATTGACAACTTACGGAAGATTTGCTCCCTTAGGAAAAGAGACATAAGTATTTCTCCCATTAGAATAACATATTCATACAGAACAAAATCAAATCGACATAAACCAGTCTGAAAACAGTTTTTTCCTTCTCCTGTAAAATTAACATTTTTGACTTATGCCACTTTTCCCGAGTGCTACAGATTTATTCACAACAAATTCAACTTGAATCAGCCTGTATTCGAACCCGGTTTACAAGCGTGTAAAGCCTTAGCCCTAACCCTCCGCTGACGGTGTGTCGTACATCTAATGTTGATATAGCCTTCAGAAAATATACTTCAGAATCTCAAAAATAACATGTCATTTTTTAAATGTATAGCTTATGTAGCCTACAGTAGATACTCTATTTACCAAAAAGTAATTGGGCACTGTTTTTGCCCCTTTAGAACCTCGTGGTACCACCTCATCTCCCGAGACCTCAATCGTCGGTACAATTTCACCCAAAGGTGCTCAATGGGATTGAGATCAGGACTCAGTGCAGGCCAGTCCAACCGGTGAACATTATTGTCCGCATGCCACTGCATAGTAGCCGCCGAAACATGGCGCCAACTTCCATTGTCCAACTGAGTGCCATGTTGCAAGAGGACTGGCGACGCATTCCAGTGGATATCCTACACAAACTAGTGGAGAGCATGCCTGACAGGGTGGCTGCTGTTATAGCAACGGCTAATGTTATAGCAACAAAAGGTGGTACCAAGAGGTCCTAAAGGGACAAAAACATTGCCCAATTACTTTTTGGTAGATAGTGTATAAATAATTTCGTAAGATATCACATAAAACTGAGTCCACACCTGTGGAGTAACGGTTAGCGCGTTTGGCCGCGAAACCAGGTGGACCGGATTCGATTCCCGGTCGGGACAAGTTACCTGGTTGAGGTTTTTTCCGGGATTTTTCCTCAACCCAATATGAGCAAATGCTGGGTAACTTTCGGTGCTGGACCCCGGACTCATTTCATCGGCATTATCACCTTCATCTCATTCAGACGCTAAATAACCTAAGATGTTGATAAAGCGTCGTAAAATAACCTACTAAAATAAAGCATAAAACTACTATTCAGATATTTTAATAGCATGTCTCTAATTCTAAAAATTGGTAACCAAAATAATAAGACATTAAAGTGTTATGCCTTGAATGCGACTTCATTCGAGAGAAAGAAAGTTGTAAATCAAGAGTTTTCCCCGAATGTATAAAAGTAACCAGCCATCTAATTCTAACGACCTTCATAGCCAAGTAGACAGCACGCACAAAGGATATAGGCCTATCTACTGTATTTACAGAAAAGCGACTACGAACGGTTCTATACCTGACATAAATCATTTGTGAACATTAATTGTGAGAGCACATTTACGACTTAGCAGAAATGTAAGTTTTAATGTAAAAATGAAGTTTCTTTATTGCTTCTTTTCCGCAAAGACTTCAAGGTTACGTCCATTTTGCAAAGTTACTCATACACATAGAATATTAATTGTAAGCACTAAAATGTTTCGATTGCAAGAGAATACTTGCAGCTAAATAGTTAATGTATTTGGAAATTATTATAATTTCTAAGAGATAGGCTATATCTAGCCTATGCCGTTTTGTTACTTTATCTTAAATATCACTAGAACCGATTTCCACTGAACCGGCAGTAAGTTTCTCATTATTTGAGACCAATTAATTATTGACGTCAAACTTTCATACTCGACCTACAAGGTGAGAAAAACTGTAACGTTTTGACACAAAACGTTTTTCTGGAAAGTCTGACGTTACTCGTAGTACCATGGTAACAGATTATTGTCGCTTTCTTAAATAATGCTCGGCCTAATAAATTCTGACGTCACGTCAGGTCGCTTGTACTCATTAGGACTAATATGATTACATGATACTACTCGATAAGATAAGCGCAACTGCCTGAACGAGTCCATTATTACATAGGGGTGCATGTTGGTCTACCTATATGTATGTTTAAGCTACATGGACTAGTCCATTAAGACGTTTGAAGCAATCATCGGGATTTCCTCAAACTTACATTACCTCTCAATTATTTTTTTAATTATCTATTTGGAGAGGTTCATTCTTGGATGAACTGACTTGCAGAAACTGACAATTACTAAGAATAAATCGCTGTACGCAGATGAACGGAATGTATTAGAAATGATAAAAATATAGCCTATGTTCATTTAAAAACTCTCCATCTTGAACAATTTGTTTTGGGGAGAAACATGTCGATTTACTTTTTGACGGGAAATTCAAAACCACTGCTGATTGAATTTTCTATCCCAGCTCTTCACACCCACCCACCCATACTTTTGAATTTCATTTCAAATTGCACCCTCTACATTCAGACATTCATTTCAAAGGGGATGATAAACTTCAATAGTCTATCAAAATAATAATAATAATAATAATAATAATAATAATAATAATAATAATAATAATAATAATGATAATAACAATAATGACTGAAGTTCATGTTGTCGTGGAATTTTTGGGCTGTTTTTTTTAGTTCATTTATACACGCTTTAACAGTTTAGATCGTAACCTCGTATCCCATATGTAGAATTTTCAGTATTTATCAGTATGACTTGAACTATTGTTGTGATTCTCTTTCTATTGTTATTCGTTATAAATGACTTGTATTCAATTTTAACTCCTGTAATCGCATTATTTTTATTAATTAAATGATTCGTTTCTGGTTCTATCTCAGAAACGGATGGACCGAATTATTATTATTATTATTATTATTATTATTATTATTATTATTATTATTAGTATTATTACATTAAATTCAGACGTTTGAGGTGCGTAGGGCATGTAGCACGTATGGACGAATCCAGAAATGCATATAGAGTGTTAGTTGGAGGCGGAGGCAAAAAGACCTTTGGGGAGGCCGACACAAAGATGGGAGTATAATATTAAAATGGATTTTGAGAGAGGTGGGAAATGATGGTAGAGACTGGACTAATCTTGCTCCGAATAGGGACCGATGGCGGGCCTATGTGAGGGCGGCATCAATCTTTGAACAAACCGCGATGAACACACACCACAGCGATGCCGTGCTATCATAAATGGTTCTATGTTTTCAGAAACGGAGATGATAACGAAAAGGGGAAATATGGAGAGTTGGAATTAAGAGGGAATAGGAGAAACCAGAGAAAGAACTTCACAATCTTGGCAGTCTTACATTTATTAAATCATATTTAAGTACTATAACCCAGGTAACTAAAATTAATTGTAATTTTTATAAAAATTCAAAACGTAAATTTAGGGGTGCCACAAGGCACTGTTTTAGGGCCAATTTTGTTTGCAATATAATATATGGGTATAATAGTAATATGCGTTACAAGAGCGGTATGTTGACGTTTTCATGTTCGAGGAAAAGATTGAAAAAGCGAAACGTAGTTGAGCTTTTTTAATTTCCGAGAACATGAAAACAAACATACCGCTCGTGTATCATACATTATTTTGTGCGAAGATCGTTTATTACATACCTGAAAGAGGAATTTCTAATTAGTTGCAATGAAATCTCCATCTTGGTTTCTGTTAAATGACGGCAACTTTGGAAAACAAATATATCTATCTTCAACATTGTTCCTATAAAATGTTTTCTGTGTTTACTATACTCCAGTAGGCCATGATATACGTCTGTCTTTTTTTTCTCCAGTCTATAAATGCGAACTTAAAACAAACGGTAAGGTTATGTAATGATTTATTTTTCATTTTAATACTTTAAGAAAATTAATTATTTCTGCACATTAAAATTAATTATCATTGCATTACAAATGCAGTAACTTTTGTGGTGTTGTAGAGTTTACTTAATTTTTGCAAATATTTAAAAACAATAATTAACAGTGAAATTTAGGTGAAATTGCAGTGGTAAGTTTCCAATTTATAATTATTACTATATTGAACGTCTTTAAAAATAATATGTTGAAAGCCTAAAGCAGTAAAATGAATATGACGCTTAAGCGGTAAGAATAGGGAAATTGTTATGTGTGTTACGTTGGGAATACTGAATGTGGTATTTCACACTTACCGCGATTTGGTTTTGTGCGGAAAGCAAGCAAATACGCACGATCTCGCACAAATTAATTTTTCAAAGTTATTGTTCACCACAATTAGGCTACAACACTATTACAGTCGGGATTTTAACTCGGGTCGGCTGTCGTCGTACGCCAGCACTGTGCCAACTAAGCTATCGAGGCGGCTATGTCGATAGTACACCGAAGGACCTGACTTTCAATAAAATATGTTCAACAAGTAAGTTGTGCACTGTTTTTGCGTGTGGGCGGCCACTCGCTGCTGTAGGCAAATAATTGAAATCGACCACTCCGGAGGTCCAGCATAGCATTGAAAATGTCGCAGAGGTGGTAATTACATCGATTTACCGACTGAACTGCAGCCTCACTAGGAGAAACTAATTGTCATACACTGCCAAAAGAAGACGCGGCAGCAGACGGCTAATGGGCTGCATGCCTGCCGAGAAACAACGCGTGCACGCCATGGGGCAGAACGACGCGACGCCGCCACCATTTATCCGACTAACCAGCGTTCCTCCAGGCATTCCTGCGCCGAGTCAGGGCACAAACGGACCAAGTAGAGCCACGCTCACGCTCGCCTAGACGTCAGGTTTCGCACATAGCTTCAACATTTCCTGGTCATACCGAAATTCGGATTAAATTCTCCTCGTCTTTCTGAGGATATCATGGAACCAAGTACAGTAGAACCTCGATTATCCGTCCCTTGATTAACCGATCATCGGATTATCCGACTGTCTTTCTGCTTCCCCCCCCCCACTCAATTAATAACGAAAACCCAGCAAAACTCCATTCCGCGTATGAGGCTACAAGCGTAAATTACAATGACTATTTCGTTTATATGACGTCATTCCATTTTCGACCAATGAAGTGTAATGAAATTTTGAATTCCAACCAATCACAGTCAGACTTCGCGATAATTTCTGCAGCTAGATTTATCGCTATCAATTTATCGCATGGTCCTTCTTTTGTTTAGTCGTTGTCGCCAACTGTTTCCCCGTAAATTGATGCATCTACACGGTTAAACTTTTCTTTCAACTTTAAAGCAATAAATGCAAGATTGATATTTAATATTAATTAATATATTTACGCAGTGAAGACCACTTTCAAAACGGCGCACCATGTAGACACAAAATCTTCATGCATCTTAATTGAACGTACCTTTTAAATTTGATTTTTTCAATATTCTTCCCAGATTGCACGCATACGCGAATGGAATATTGAACTGTGTAGATGCAGCTTTAGTTCCGTTACACACTATAGCGAGAATGCGTTTGTCGAGCTATAAAAAGTGCTTTCGTGTAGCACTCATTGTAAGTAACGGTCGAAACAAGGCACAGCTGACATTGGTCCTGCTTCCACAGGTAGGCCTAACGTAACCTATAAAATTGTAGCCTATAACATTTGTATTGAAATTAAACAATTAATAGACGTTCAAATTTATGTAACATCACCGCATGTCAAACTCAAAGACCTTGCATAGTAATAATGTCTTTGATCAAACTGCCTTTCGTATGGCGTAATAAAATTCGTGTTTTAATTAGGCCTATCTGTACAGAGATGACTTCACTGTGTGGCAACATGTCTCGCTGTGAATACATAAGCATTGGTATATAGCTGTCCCCACTGTTACTGTTAAATTAAATTATGATTTCAGCAGATAATAAAAATGTATTTGTTATAATAATAAGAGAAAAGTGCAGTACATATAATTAACATTGTTAAACCTGTATTTCGCTTTTCGCAATTGGCATTACTTAATAATAACGTCGAATTTCTTTATTGCAATAATCGATATTCATCTACGAGTATTTCAACTTCACAATGTCTGAATAGGTTAAGTATTCGTTAATATACAATTATTAACATTTTTTGATCGAATTTTAGGGATATATTATTTAAATTTTTATTTTATTCACGAAATAGTCCTAATAAATGTCACTCGAGGTCTGAGATTTCCCAGATAAATCCACTCGCTTCGCTCGTGGATTTATCGGGAGATCTCAGACCTCTCGTGACATTACTACAGATCATACTGAAGGGAAGAAAATTATTCGCCTGGGATCAAAATGTACTTTATTAAAAAATCTGATTTTTGAGGAAAAACGAAAAACTAGTTCAATTAGACTCCAAACGGCGATTTGATTACTGAAGTTAAGGTAGATAAATTCCAGTTTTAGTCCAAAGGAGCAGTTTATCACATTCCCTGCAAAAGTCTGCACTGAAACATAACTTAATCCCATATTTCATAATTTGGAGAAAGTGCAGTTTGATTCTAAGCGACTCATATAGAGCCTTAATCGCGTGTTTCACTACAAACTGCACTTGAGTCAGCGCAGACCCTCATGACATGAGGTTTTTCGGAGCAAGAAGATGACACTTCATTCAGAGAAGTAGAACAGAGATAAAATATTGCTGGTAGTTGTATTTGTTCAGATCAAATTTCTGCACTTTTAAAGGACAAAACTAAAATTCTCTCAATCATTTATTATCATAATCCACTGCTCTCTTAAATTTACGGGGCATATTGGAAATTCAATCAATAACTTTCTCGAGACATGCTATGAAATGTTTAATAAAAAACAATCTTTATATCGAAAGGAAGCAAAAACGAGGAAACGAGGAAAATTGTATCAATTGTTTTTGTTTGAAATATCTCAAAAGATAACATTCTACATCTTGATTACACAACTTTTAACACTGTATCACTTCGGAATACGTATGATAAGAACTTTCTTGTGTTAAATTTTAACGTACCTTGTTAACGTGTTTCGACCTATTTTGGGTCATCTTCGGAACTGGTCGTTGTTGGTCTTGGCGCCTCTTGTTTCCTCACTTCACTTAGGAAACAACAGGCGCCAAGACCAACAACGACCAGTTCTGAAGATGACCCAAAATAGGTCGAAACATGTTAACAAGGTACGTTAAAATTTAACACAAGAAAGTTCTTATCATACATATTCCAAAGTGATACAGTGTTAAAAGTTGGGTAATCAAGATGTATAAAAAGAAATATTTATATTTATATTTTTTTCAAAATTCAAAGTTAACTGTGCAGTGAAGCGTTTCCCTCATAACTCATAAACTTGTTAACTTTTTCATGTTCTCTCTATTTTATTTTATTGCTGAAACTCATGTTTACAATATCATTCTCCTTCAACTACATTCCTTTACAAACAATATATTTTTTATTTTGTGTTAGATATTTGACCATTTTTTAAAATGAATTTATTTTTTTTCAGACTATCCACCAAGGTAGAGAAGTGATTTTGTATCATATTGTATATATGACATGCATAAATACACACCAAAAATTTCAACACAGAATGTTGGATACTTTTTGAGGTATGACGGAAACGCTTCATCACTGTACAGTGAACTTTGAATTTTGAAAAAAATATATATAAATAATTTTTAATCGTAAAAATATGTTTATCGTATAGGAGAAGGACAGTGTTTTATATATACTAATTTTCATTATTGTACAAGATAGAGTAATCGAGGAAAAAAATGTTGAATATTTCCAAAATTTTACTCCTTTTAAGCTGTACCTAATCCCTTAAATAAACGGTAGTTGATACAGTTTGTTTAAGTAACAGATTAAAAATATCACGCAAGTATATTATTGGCCATGTTGTAACATTAAAGCATTTGCGATTGTGAATGCAACTTCAAAGACATTGCGACGGAGTACAGCGTAGCAGAGAGCTGCAATACCTCATCTTGTCCTGGCTGAGCATCGTAGTCGTCATAGCGCTGCTGAGAGAATATTAGTTACGTGCAGTAGAGAAGGCAAGTCCTGTCTTGGGACTCTTTCATGCGCCGTGTCTATGTTAGAAATCGGTATGGAGGAGGAAGATGAGGTTTTTGTCTGAACTGAACTTCCGTGTCGGTAGATCCATGTAATTTTAACGACCACCACCCCTCACGCGCCAAACTCTTTCTCTGATCGCCTAATCTTTCCCCTCTCGCGCAGAAAAAAAAGCATGTAACAACAATTTAACATATGGTAGACCCTACTTTCTAAAGCAGGCATTTGCTAAATAGGAAAATATCGCAAGTGACACTCATTGAACTAAGGGTGACTATCTTGAAAGTAGTGTAAGAATATTGTCCTTAACCGGTTAGCGCGTCTAGCCGCGAAACCAGGTGGCCCGGGTTCGATTCCCGGTCGGGGCAAGTTACCTGGTTGAGGTTTTTCCGGGGTTTTCCCTCAACCCAATATGAGCAAATGCTGGGTAACTTTCGGTGTTGGATCCCGGACTCATTTCACCGGCATTATTACCTTCATCTCATTCAGACGCTAAATAACCTAAGATGTTGATAAAGCGTCGTAAAATAACATACTAAAATAAAAATCAAATAAAATATTGTCCTTAACTATAGTCCGGATCAGCTTACTTAATACTCTAAGGGTGAAAACTAACTATTTTTTCCCCATTACTACATATGCTAGTGGATTATGGTGATTTTCTAGCTTGAAAGTTGAATTTTCTTTTGCCAACTTCGTTTCGAATTTCGATATTGAAAAATACTACAAATGGTAGTGATTTTTTAACTGTTATGTTGGCAGCAGGTACAGCTGTTGTCGGCAGTGTAAATTCTGAAAATTCAAATTGTTCTAGATTTCTGAGCTGGTTCCTGAAGTTGGTGAAATTTGAACATACTAATAATTAATTAATATCAGTATTACATTAATACATAATAGTTATTTTATGTGTTGCGTTGCGTTCTAGTTACAATTCAAGGTTATAATAAGGTAACTGTAAATAAATATAACATATGGTGTGATACATGCACTTGGGTGATCGATAGAAAATGCACACGGAGACAGCAATATTATAACTAGAATAGCAAAATTATTAGCAGTAAGTAAGTGTTCTTATGCATACATTTCAAAGTGACATTCGGTTTTCGGAGTTTGTACTACTCATTTCGCGTGATCAAACAAAATACATTTTTAGGTTAGATCTTGTGAATGGTAAACTGTTTACTCAAAGCAATGAATTTCATGTTGTCAGACAAAATACATTTTAATATTAGATCATATTAATCTACTAATTTCCAACATAATGTGCGAGAAGTGCAGGAGGAAAATATAGGCCTACTCTTTCACAAATTATTTAACCATTTAGAAAACACCTTCCAACATAAAGATGAGATGCAGTAAATAATAAATAAGCAAGATCGTTATTGTTAATAGTGCATTATTATTATTATTATTATTATTATTATTGTACATGGCATTGTGAGTTTACCCTCTTTGGTGAAATCTGGTATTAGTTGGCAACACTGAAGAGAGGGCCAAATTAGCCTTTTAGGAACTGCTCTTACGTGATCCTCACTATAGGCCTACTAGGTGACCATTTTGTACGTTGTTGTTTGTTGTTTAGTCAACTGTCCGAAGGCAGGTTTGAACCTCATAAGTAGACTTCGTGGAATTGCCACGAGAATCGCAAGGTTTACTGCGCACGCGGTATAGACTGTATGAGAAGGGGACGTGCAACGGATGGAGTATGCCTCTAATGTAAACACTGAGCAGTATTCTGCGGTTACAATAAAACCTGTATCCTGCATTCAAGAAATATAATGAATGATCATTGAAGTAGGAAATGTCTAAGCATGTAAATCCACAATTATTTTATAGTGAGATATATTAACTCTTAAATGTAAGATACTCACATCATCCATGAATATGTGCATTGCAGTGAAGAGTTACGTACATTATGAGCGACTGCAAAGTAAAATTAGTAAATTGTTATTTTAGATAACGGTTTGTGATACTTTATCCACTATATTGAGGGCTTCTGAGAGTTGTAATTTAGACGATTCTAACTAGGTGATGCTTTTGGACACGATTTTAAAATTAGAAGCATTGAACAGAATATCTTCCAATAGCTGTTAAGAAGGCAATGATTTTACACCTGTAACAGCGAAACTGTCTGTGCTATCCAATGCATCAATTACCTCCATTATTTTGCCGTAATGTTCTGCATAATAATTAACAGCATCCAACCACGTTCCCCAACGGGTCAAGACTGGCTGCGGGGGTAAGGGTATTCCAGGGGCAATTTTTTGTAACAGCAACACTCTCATTGTAGTATGTTTGATTGAATTCTTGTCTGCACTGAACAAATGTTAAGCTTTGACTATTCCAACCACAGTAATGCAAAAACAAGTGCTTACATAGGTATACATTAGCTGTAGCTGCTCTATTTGGACAGGTCACAACTCTTAACATGAACTGCTTATACTACGAGACCGGGCGGTCGCTCACCTCCTCTATACTACCGTACATCGTCAACCTGATTGCATGCTGCGTGTGGCAATTCAACGAAGTCTACTCATAAGTAACACAATCTTCTATTCGTCGTGGTAACACCAATAAGGCATCACTCATGAAGAAACTAAGCCAGGAGATAATGAGGTAGGGTGGCCAGTTCCTTTCCCCCCATTTTGTATGTTGAACGTAAACAGCGATGCTGCTATGTTACGTTGTTACTTTGTGAGAAAGAGAAAGACATAGTCTACGACTAGAATAAGAGAGCGATCGTACTGCATAGGTGACATAACAGAGGCGCGCTGTGTAAGCCTATTAGTACGAGCAACTGCCGTTCCACAAACGTAATGGTCGGATAATACCATGCTGGTTCCAGTGTGTCCAAATTCAGAATAGAAATACTAAAGATATAGGCCTATTGATCATCACAAACAATACTATAATAGTAACAAAAAAATAGTGAGGCAACAAAGAATGTCAATTGTTGAAAGGTTTCCTTCTTGTCTTGTTATTAGGTAACACATTAATCACATTCTCAAAGTCCAGTTTCAGTCAGATAATTTCCTATTGCTAGTATACAGTCAGATGATTGAAACGCTCCTGAGTGACATGCTCGATTTTTTTCTCAAAATTTTGCTGCCCCTACAAATTTGTCCCCCTGGGCTCGAGTCCATGTGGCTCATGTCTAAATACGGACCTGAGCTTTAATCCCACTCGCTATCCTCTAGACCCCGCCGGTGACACAAAGAATGTGAAGGAAAAAGCTGTGAAGGATTGGTTCCATTTTACGGTTGTAATTTAACATATTATATCCTCCTTTATCTTTATCACTCTATCCCCAGCGAAGAAGAGACTGATATATTTCAACCTACCTCAAGAATGTCGTCAACAACGTCGCTGTAGATCTTGTAAATATTTTGGTTATCCTTTCCAGTCTCATACATATCTCAACATCGCTGTTTGTTTACTAAAAGTAATGAGTTACAACTCATTAGAGAACTGCCACTTAAATTGGAATTTGTGGCACGAGAGCATAAGAGATGTAGGGGACGTTGTATGATATGAGGCTAAAATATGAACATTCCCAAGGTGTGAACACCACCCCATTCGGGGCGGACTGTTGAATATACATGTCGTAGTAACAGCGGGAGAAATACAAACTGAATGGGGCGACTCCGCCTAGCATTAACATGTCTCGAATAGTCGCGTCTGTCTGCACAGCTAGTTTCCATGCTTTGCTCGCGTATGCTGTTGCGTTAGCAATGCTATCGGACACATCCATCGTGAAAGATAGTTCTAGCGACCGGAGAAAAATTGTTATTCTGAGTACACATTACGACGACATGGAGCGAAGGGCTGTTTAATTTAATTCATGAAGGCTATGCAAAGGCGGTGAAATTGTATTATTTTTATAGATAATAATAATAGTTTTATTTTCCCTGGCAGAATTAAGGCCATCTGGCCTTCTCTTCCTCTCAACCAGAATCTGCGCTAATTTAAATAGTAATAAACTATAGTCAAAACTATTTATATAACTGAACAACATTCTGCAGAAAGGAACCAATCCACAAAGATGTAGCAAAGTCATGATCACGTAGGCCAGTGATGTCAACTGATGCCCATAGGCGCAAGCGCGCGCTTTAGAGCCCAGGAGAGCCTGAGCGCTTTACAGAGGAAAGAGACAGACGAAAGAAGTAGTATATACCACTTGGTCGAGCTATGTTTGGGGATGGCCAGCACTGATTCAATGGATAAAGGGAAGAGAACTTATTAAAACTATATCCATGTTAATTTTTAGATTTGTCTGATAAGTGCATTATAAGAATGTAAGTTTTAATTTTAATGCTCATTTTTCACAAGTTTGATTTTTTATTCAAAAGGAATATTTTCTCAACTTTTTTTACAGAAAAGTGAAATTTTCAGATATGTTTGTTTAGTAGTCTTACAGGTACTAAAACAATGTTTTCGTAAATCTAATATATCGTAAATACGTATTACTGAAGATAGTGTATTAAAATGTTTAAATATTCGCATGGAAAATGTTTGTAAGGAAATGAATTAACAAAGCAAAAACTGTTACACGCAAACAAAAGATATGTGCCTATGTGTTGGAAAACGTCAGCTCTATAGCTTCAGCAGATTTCGAGATAATTTAATATTCTGATAACAGAAAGTTACGCACCAATATCACCTAAAAGCATAATGCTATAAGAGTTTAATTATGTAATATTAGTTACAGTTAAAACATAGGCTATACCTAGACAACTTTGCTTTGTACTATAATATTGTTTTGATTACTTTTATGAGACTAAAGATACCATCAATATCAATTTAAACTTATCATATCATATTCAGTATCTTTCTTTGGGATAACACTTTCTTTATGAATGATGTGTTTAATTCATTTAGTACAGTATAGTTGTAGTTATTATGGAATTTGTGTCAATATTTCTTCTTTACTCTTTATTATGTTATTAACGTTTAAAAAACTGCAATATTAGGCTAAGAAATAGGTGTTAGTACTTTTGTTTTACAGACAATATAGAAAATAACAACCACAAAGAAGCCATATAAAAATAATGACATAAAATTTCGCGTTCCGTTTGAAGTTTGTGCACCACTGTTTTCTTAATCCAACAGGCTGCTTATTCCTCCTAGCATACCTAGCGCTTAATGCCCGCGCACGACGTCAAGATCAGAAAAATGCGCTTCCTTTGACGTCACTGACATAGACCATTGATGGGCCCAATCCACTAATTCCAATTTTTCTACTTGGGCAAAAATTATAGAAAATTTTGCCTGGAACCACCTCTATCAGAGACAGGGTTCTTTTACGAGTCGTAAATATAGACGGCACGGGACCCCAGTTTTACGTTCCTTCTGAAGAAAGCCATGCTAAGGATGTCTATCGCCCTCGACCGGGTTTGAATCCGCGAATATTATTCAACGACATAATGGCTATCGAGGACAACGATGCGCCGCCCGTGTTGTAAACTATACTGCTCCGTCGATATATCAGAAAGCCAATACTTACAGTAGATATAACACGCGAAACAAGTCCCCTCCAATCGGCAAGCATCATGTTTAGGTAGAGCATGGAAATCAAGAAAGGAATATTATGAAAGTAAAAAAAATCGATCATACGGAATTGGGTATTTAAGAGTTCTTAATTCATTAAAAAACTGAATCTGATAAATTAATACTAATTTTATTTCCTAGAATATATCTATCTATAAAATACAATAATAAATAAAAACTATATAAGTAAATAAATAAGTAAAAATACACAATTGACTAAATAAATATTATCTTAAATTCTCCGGCAATAGGTGTTGAGTAATATTTACTTTATCAGAAATACCCAGACGTGAACGTGTTTGTGACATGATGCATTACCGATATGCAGGGGCTTGGATTCTCGTCACAACAAGCCACGGTGTATTGATTTCTACTTTCTTTAGACTCAAACACATTCCACTAAATAGCTGGAGCAGTGTATTAAACGTTCCAAAAAATCGATCATACGGGAATGGGTATTCAAGAGTTGTTAATCCATTATAAAACTCAATCTGATACAACATTAATATTAATTTTTTTTTCCTAAAATATATCTATCTATAAAATACAATAATAAATAAAAATATACAGGCCTATAAGTAAATAAATAGTAGGCCTAAGTAAAAATAAACAAATGAACAAATAAATATTACCTTAAATTCTCCAGCAATATCCTTAATATTTGGGCCGTTTTTAAGGTACTGAATAAGAAATTTGTAATAAAAAAGCCGCCCTAAATAAGGGTTCGAATAGATCGGCCTACTAATCAGATTCATAAAGAATAATCATGAAAACCAATTGTGTGACAATTTGAAAGGAAAAAGAAAACATTGAGATAAATGATATGAAAACATAGGAAATCATTTACAATAAAACTTTGTCGGGTACAAATGATTACTAATTATAGCTAAGGATGATTTTAACACATGAGATCCTATGGCTTCAATCGTTGCATCAGAAATTTTAAATTGTTTACAGTAAGTTGATTTAAAGTTTCTCGTGGGATCGTGCCACGGGCACCGAACATGAGCCCAGAAACTGTCCAATGTGTGATGTGTTATTGTGCTCCACGATGCTGACAACAAGGCTCATATATGACTTGTTTTTCACGACACACCTCTTGTGGCTGTTGCTCGTGCATCTCGAAACGGATTGTGGGATCAAGAATGACACCCTTATTCTTCTGCCGATCAATTATGATGATATCAGCACGTCTAGTAGAGACATCAGATGAGACGCAACCAACCTCCTCATAAACCTCATAGGAAGCAGAAATACCCAGACGTGAACGTGTTTGTGACATGATGCCTTACCGGTATGTGGAGGCTTAGATTCTCGTCACAACAACAGGCCACGCTGTACTGATTTCTGCTTTTTTTAGACTCAAACGCATTCCACTAAATAGCTGGAGCAGTGTATTAACATTCCAAACCTCTGCAATGATTTTGAGTTTCAAATATCCTTCCAGTTAAAGACTAGTCTCTATCTCACTCAGCTTCACTACCACATAAATCACAAAAACGAGGTACTATATAATTTTTATGTATTTGAAAAACTTATTATATAGTCCATTAATTTTGGATACACCTTTGTCAGAATAAATAGGTGGAGCTCACTGCGTTTATGGAGCCACGAAAATGAACCAGTTATGAGTGCCAAACGTGGCAATTTTTCACGGTTTTTGTATTGAGTTGATTAGAGCGAGATTAAATTAAAGGTTGCCATGATAGAAGCGCTGGGGCACGTCACGACGCGGCTGCCACAAACAAGTGAACAACAATCGACGACAGTCAATGAATTGGTTAATTGTCCGTCACTCTTACCATCGATCTCAGATCTTTTCAAGACTGCCAGAGCGTGATGATGGTAGCTGCATGACGCTCGGGAACTGAGGAGGAGAGCAATCCTCGTGCTCCGGCTACGGTCGACGTCATCACTCTCCACTAGTTTGATTTAAAGTGATGCTTTAATTTTTAAACAGTTGAAAGTAGATTTTAATAAAACGTATAGATCTATATTCACTATTCATTTGCTTATGTTATTTATAGGACTAAAAATAATTGACCATTTATTTACATGCCTGAATAATTTCGAGGGAAAAATCGTTCCGGGGCCGGGTATCGAACCCGGGGCCTTTCGTTAAACGTACCAACTGAGCTACCCGGGAACTCTACCCGACGCCGATCCAATTTTTCCCTCTATATCCACAGAACTCAAAGTGGGCTGACAATCGTCAAGCAACCAACATTGAGTACACACTAACTCTGTGTGATTTAAATTGTGGTTTTTCTGTTACGTACAGTGACGTGTATTATGCAAATCAAGCTTTCAGGAATAACTCCCTGTAAAGTTAATTTGAATAATTTCGAGGGAAAAATCGCTCCGGGGCCGGGTATCGAACCCGGGACCTTTGGTTAAACGTACCAACGCTCTCCCAACTGAGCTACCCGGCAACTCTACCCGACACCGATCCAATTTTTCCCTCTATATCCACAGAACTCAAAGTGGGCTGACAACCGTCAAGCAACCAACATTGAGTACACACTAACTACTATTAATATTATTATTATTAATATTATTATTATTATTATTATTATTAGTAGTAGTAGTAGTAGTAGTAGTAGTAGTAATATTAATATAAATTTATTATTAATTGTGTTTATTATTAATTGTCATTATTGAGTGTGATTAGTTATCACTGCCACCGGGTATTTATCCTTTTGCAGTGTGAATACATACATATTATGTTTTTATTTACAGAACATCTAATTTTTCTGATCTATTATGCAATTTTTCATGATTTTGATCCTTTCATATGAACTGTTCTTTGCAAGAACATGTTCATAGCTGTTAATTTAACGAACCTTAGCGCTTGTTTATAAAAAAATGTCAAGGTAATATGTAGGGCTAGGATTTTGATGTAACTGCATTTTATTTTCTAGTAAGCCAGAAACATTGCTTCTTTATAGGCCTATTTATATAATATGTGATAAACTGAGTGTTTTAAAACATATTTATTAGGGCATTTGTTTGCATTTTTTGCCTCTTACAACTCATAAGAACATTTTGTTGTTTTATTCGGTCATTTTTGGGGTATTTTCATTTAATTTTGACCATAAATCCCCATTATTAATGTAAAATATAATTTATTTCCTTTGATACTTTGTGTACTTACTTTGTCAATTAATATCCATTATTTTGTATATTATTTTAATCGTTTTCTACACAAATATTTCCATTTTAACGTAGTACACCCCCACGCAATGGATCAGTCCAACCACCCCTTCAATATAGACTCCTCTATACCTGCTAGTTCCGGATAAGAGTGGCCTTGTGGTGGACTACATGGAACTACATCAGGTAAAATAATTAATTAATGTGTTCTACTAAGAAAAATTATGTAAAATTAAATAAACTTGAATGTTGGTACTAGAATTTAATTTAATTACTAGTCTTACTTACTTACTTACTTACTTACATACTGCTTTTTAAGGAACCCGGAGGTTCATTGCCGCACTCACATAAGCCCGCCATTGGCCCCATCCTCAGCAAGGTTAATCCAGTCTCTATCAACATATCCCACCTCCCTCAAATCCATTTTAATATTATCTTCCCATCTACGTCTCGGCCTCCCCAAAGGTCTTTTCCCCTCTGGCCTCCCAACTAACACTCTATATGCATTTCTGGATTCTCCCATTCGTGCTACATGCCCTGCCCATCTCAAACGTCTGGATTTAATGTTCCTAATTATGTCAGGTGAAGGATACAATTCGTGCAGTTCTGCGTTGTGTAACTTTCTCCATTCTCCTGTAACTTCATCCCTCTTAGCCCCAAATATTTTCCTAAGAACCTTATTCTCAAAAAACCCTCAATCTCTGTTCCTCTCTCAAAGTGAGAATCCAAGTTTCACAGCCATACAGAACAACCGGTAATATAACTGTTTTATAAATTCTAACTTTCAGATTTTTTGACAGCAGACTAGATGACAAAAGCTTCTCAACAGAATAATAACAGGCATTTCCCATATTTATTCTCCGTTTGATTTCCTCCCGAGTGTCATTTATATTTGTTACTGTTGCTCCAAGATATTTGAATTTTTCCACCTCTTCGAAGTATAAATCTCCAACTTTTATAGTCCCATTTCGTACAATATTCTGATCACGAGACATAATCATATACTTAGTCTTTTCGGGATTTACTTCCAACCCAATCTCTTTACTTGCTTCCAGTAAAATTTCCGTGTTTTCCCTAACCGTTTGTGGATTTTCTCCTAACATATTCACGTCATCCGCATAGACAAGAAGCTGATGTAATCCGTTCAATTCCAAACCCTCTGTGTTATCCTGTACTTTCTAGTCTAAATATTAATATTCCTACTAAGCCAATTATGTAAGATCATTTTTAAGGGCATTTTTGAAAGATTTTTAGGTCATAAATGCATCGTTTTTAGAACATTTTTTCATGATTTATAGGTCATCAAAATCCTAGCCCTAGTAATATGTCAGCAACAAAGTAGGAGGGATGAAGTAACAGACGACAGGCAAAATCGAAATACTTGAAGAAAAAGCGCGCCGTTCACGTTCACTGAACCCCGGTCTCCTTAGTGGCAGGACAGTGCCACAGCGACGGAGTCTAAAAAATTGGCGCAGCTCAGTCGCGTACGCTCCCTGTGCTCCCTGGAGTGGAGCTGTGCGCTTCCTCAATTCACAGCCGCTCGATTTAACTCGCATCATTTTTCTTAGTTGCCCGCACAGAACTCCTTTCTCTTGGCTGTCTTAATAACACTTGCATTGTAACGGACTTTGCAAAAGAAACAAAATTAAGCATTTTGATTGAATGACTTCTGGCTGGTTTAATCTCTGTTAATTGAGACATCATTTAGCCGCTATAATGTGGCTCCTTGTATTTACATAGAGTTTTCCTTGCATTATCTAATCCACGCGACAAATTCCTGTCGTTCAAATTATATTTATTACACGTATTTGTGTACTTTCATGCGCAAATTGTTAAAAGAGGCGTGGAAGTAACAGAAATTATGCGTAAATAACAGAGACGGTAGGTAGACTTTTAATTAATTTCTTTAAAATGCGAAAGCTTTTTTATTCTTACAGGGTCTGAGTGCGAATTTGTCTCTAACATGTATACAGCTTTATTATTATTATTATTATTATTATTATTATTATTATTATTATTATTATTACTACTTCCATGAATCGGCTAAATTGGAGAATATTCAAAGAAAATTTATTTCCTTGTGTTCTTATAGATTTTCACATAATTTCGATTATAAATATGAGATTAACTGCAAATATTTTAATTCCTGTAGTTTATTTATTTATGCTATGAGTTAATCTGATCATAAGCCTATTATATCATTACGAATTTAGAAGTAGTGAAATTATAGTATAAGAAAGAGCAATATGTAAAAAAAAATATCGTCCTGAAATACTTCTTCGTTGATCACGATATGAACTGGACGGTGGGTGTATAAATGTGAACCATCTGTCATTTTAGTATTTGGCCTTGTATTTATACATAAGCGGAACCATTTAAAATTATTTATTTAAATATACAGAATAAAGAAATATCATTACAAAACAAACAAGAGAAATAGAAATAAAATAATACAAGCAATATAAAAAGAAGATACAGTAGTATTAACAAAATTTGAGACCGAATGAGCAGCGCTCGTGCTCGGTCGCAGTTCAGATATAATATTAAAATAAAAAAATAATAATATAAATAAATAAGTAAAATAAAATAGGAACTAAAATATAATTACAGCGGCAATGGAATTATATAATATAATATAATATTAACACTAGAGAAGAATAATATCGCACGTGAAAAGTAGGACTAATATATATTTCAAAATTATAGAATACAAATATAATATAGGTTGATTAATTCATACACATAGGCTATAAATTTATTTAATCAAATTGAAGATATTAACACGTTTCTAATTTTCTTGTTATATGTTAGTGGGTTACATGTTAGAAGTTCTGGGTGTAATTTAGTTAAAGCATTGTACAACCGAGGGCCAAAATTTATGCTATGCTTTAGACCAGCAGATGTGAGACATTTAGGTTCTACTAATGTTGAATTAATATTTCGTCTTGTGTCATAATTGTGTGTCTGTAATACAAACTTATTACGATTTTTATGATAAAATTTTAACAGCGTATACTTATAAATTTGTTCAATATTAAATACATTAAATTCAGAATAAATTAATTTAGTTGGATAATCGAAACGTTTCTTCAAACAAATTTTAATTATTCGTTTTTGTAGTAAATTTAACGGACTAAGATTAATTTTTGTACTTCCACCCCAAACAATTATACCATATTGAATGATAGACTGAATAATGGCCAAATAAACATTTCGTAGAACTCTAATAGGTAAGTAGCATCGAAGATTAACGAATTTATCAATTGTTTTACGAAGCCTCTTACAAAGATAAGTAATGTGATGAGGCCATTTTAAACTCTGATCAATAATGATACCCAGATATTTGACATACGTGGCTTCTTTCAAAGGTGGACATTTACAACTTTTGGGATCTAAACAATTTTCACTATGTATTATTAGTCTATATTTATCGCTAAATTTTAAATTTTGAACACTGGCAGCTGTTAACGAAAAAGGAACTAAAGTTGATTTTTTTTTTGATATAAATATTTATTTTTGTCTTTGTTGCATTCGCTGTTATGCACATTGTGATGATCTTTATTCTCAGGATTATTTGTTTATAACATTAAATCGCAGTTAATAAACAATAACTTTGTTTTTACATAAAATTTATTAGGTACGCGATGCATATTCTCACATCGTCGTTGTTCCTGCAATAACTCCTATAAGACATATTTATTGATTTTCAGATTTTTGCTCTATTAAATAACTTAAATAGTGATACAGCAAATAATAAAATCTCCCATATGTAATTATATTTCTTTGTTTCGAAAATGTAAGAATTCATAGTTTCCTATGTACGGCTGCCATAGGATGAATTAAATGTGTTTTTCCTTCCTACTGAACAATTTTATATTTTGCACATAGGGGTTATTACAGGAACGACGACATAAAGATCATGTTTGAAAAGCTTCAAAGGCTTTTCCTCTCGGCGCTTATTTCATATGTACTCAGTAGAAAGAAGAAGAGGTTTCCAAATTAAGGAGTCTGTTATGTGTGTCACAATGAACTCTCCATCGTAAGCTGACATAAGCTTAACTCACATTAGGCCTAATCACTTATTGCCAGATGGAACTACTAGTAGATATCTGAAGTTATTTAAGGGAAGGCAGAGGTGAATATTTCAAAATCCACAAAAATTTATCCGATTTGTTTGAAATTGATCATGGATACTAAGTATGTTATTAGTAATGGACATATCAAGTTTCAACTTTCTAAGTACAATAGTTCTGTAAATATTAATAATTTTATAAAACTTTATATCGTTTGATATAAAATGCTCCATGCACCATATTGTAAGAAATTTCCAATATTTCTTTTTATTTATATGTTAAGAGAAGGTATATAAATTATGATAAGTATTAGTTTATTATGGGAATAATATAGTAATACAGTTATCTTGGTTTTAATTTCATACTTTTAAGGGCACAAAATCAAAAACTAACATCGGAATATCAATATAAAGATAATAAAAATGAAAAAAAAAACACATTTTCATTTTTTCTTCAGTTTTGTTCGAAAATTTCACCTCTGCCTCCCCGTAAGTGAAAAAAAATATATATCAGTAAGAAACAATAAAATATGTGTGGTAAAAGCTGTCAGAAAATAGGTACAGTTCAAATAAACTCTCTGATATTACAGAAGCACAGCAAGACACTACTAGAATGCAGAAAGTAGGGCTACTGCATGCCTCTTACTCGATTTGGATAATGATGTTGGTTAGAGTGTTAGTGATAGTGACAGTGATAGTGATGGTGGCGAAATTACGACTATGCTAGTTTCCGTAGGAATTTTCGCTACTGAATTTTATAATCATGTTCTATAAAACTGGAATTAATTAAACATAAAATATAAAATAGCCTAAGTATTTTTGCTCTGCACAATAGGCCTATGTCTTCAGTTCTTGTATTAAATTGGTTTTACATACAGTACTTATATTAATAAAATGCACATGTCACTGAAATGGCGCATAATTTTTCTTCAAAGATTGATGAAGAGTCTGAAATTGTCTATTTTAAAGTGAATACGACTGTTCCATTTTATTCAGAGTACTAGCCGTACCCGTGCGCTCCACTGCACCCGTTAGAAATAAATATAAAGTAATTACATAATTAAAATAGGACATTTGATCCAGGGAAGATTCGTGTTTGATAGAAGGATAAATCGTTTAATATGTTACTTAATTTAAATTGTATTTAAAATATTAAAATGCTATCATTTTGATCCAGAGACCACTCATTTGGTGCAATGACAATTCCTTTAACATGTTATTAATTGTTATTACCAATTATTTTCGGAAAAGCGAAAATTAACAGAAAAATTTTGGCTACAGATTTATTATTATGTTTATATTATATTATATTATATTATATTATATTATATTATATTATATTATATTATATTATATTATATTATATTATATTATATTATATTATATTATATTATGTAAAAAGTGTGTTGATAACGGATGTACTCGAATTAGAAAGATTTTAATTTGTTGTGGGAGCTCTTGAATCTCAGGAGGAACAGCTTTTACAACAGCGCAACATAATCTGCTTGGCTCATTACCCAATTTTTTTGCATTGCATTTATTGAATATATATTTTATGTATTTTAACACAATTCAATTGAGCATAGTTAAAGTTTGAATTATAAAATAATGGAATGCTAAGCTAACGTACTATTACTGCATACTAAATCAATACACTCTCGTTGTTCGTTAATTCTCTGAGATAAAAATGAATATGTTCATAAACATTATTTTAAGAAATACAGGAAATGAATATACAGAATAACCTATCAAGTTTTCTGTGCATAAGAAGCTATTTTAATCTTATCTGTCCTCAATTCACTCACAAGTTACTGTAATAACATTATAGCATTATGTCCATCCAGAGAAACTACACTTTCCAATGATGAAATAATAATTAATTATACAAATCGGTTAATTTAGCTTCCTATATTACTTCATACAAACACAGAAACATTGTCTGTAGGCTATGTTTCATAGCTTTCGATTGTTGTGTCCAAGGCCCCTTATAGACGAAGTCATTTGTTTTTTATTTCAATACACCGCCTTAGATGGCAGTTATTTTAATTTTAAAACTCATTTATCTCATTAAATATCAGTCCTATCAAAATGTTTGAAAGAATAAAACTTATCAGAAATCATTTTTAAAGAAACTTTTGTTATGTAACATTTTTCACAAAAATCAATAATAAGCGAGATATTTCGATTTATTTAATTCAGGCCCCCTTATAACCCCCCTTTTAAATAACGTATTTTGAATGCCATATAGCCTAAAATCTAAGTTACAACGAACTTAATTTATATTCCAATTTTTATCGAAATCCGTTCAGCCATTATCGCGTGAAAAGGTAACAAACATACAGACAGACAGACAGACAGACAGACAGATAGACAGACAGACAGATAGACAGACAGACAGACAGACAGACATACAAAGAAAAATTAAAAAAAAGCGATTTTCGGTTTCAGGGTGGTTAATTATACATGTTAACACTAATTATTTTTAGAAAATCGAAAATTACCAGAACAATTTTGGCTACAGATTTATTATTAGTACAGATAATGCCACATGGGAACCGGTGCTGTCGGACCGTTATATCTGGACCACGGGCTTGGGCCACACACGTTATAAATCGGGAGTATACCGGGGATCGAATCCAGATCCACAAGATTATAAGTCCAGCACTCTAGCCATTGGGCCCAGCATAGGTAAAATCTATTTCGGCTAAATTTTGCTTTACTTTTCACCCATAATTTATGAATGAGGCAACTCCGTAGATACTCCGTAGGAAGAAAAATCAGTATTACAGTTTAGGATAAAATATGCTATAAGGACAGCTAGACAGGCACAAGGCACACTACTTCCTTTACGTTAGAAATGCATTAAGAATAGGGTAAATGTTGGCAATATTGTGATACGAGTAATATTGTAATAGTTATTTTTTAGAATTTATTACAATTTTAATGAGCGAGAGAAGGGCCAGTTTTGTGCATTAATCTTGTCCACGAACATTCCCTTAATATAGTCCGGATCAGTTTACTTAATACCCTAAGGGTGAAACCTAACCATTTTTCCAATATTACTGAATATGCTAGTGGATTATAGTGATTTTCCAGCTCTCATATTTAATTTTCGTTTACCAACTTCGTTTCGAATTTCGGGTACTGACAAATACAACAACTGGCAGTTATTTTCTAACTGTTATTTTGGCAGCAATGATTTCGGTTTACAGTAAAGCAAACTGATGAAAATGCAAGTAAGTAAATACATTTTTAGGTTAGGTCTAATGAATCGTAAACTCTTTAGTCAAAGCAATAAATTTCATGTTGCCTGATAAAATAAATTGTAATATTAGATCATACTAATCCTAATTACCAACATAATATGTGATAAGTCCAGGATGAAAATATACTATTTCATAAATAAATTATTGAAACATTTAGGAAACACCTTGCAACATAAAGATGAGGTGTAGTAAGTAAATAAGCAAGATATTATTATTGTTAAAACTATATTATTATTATTATTATTATTATTATTATTATTATTATTATTATTATTTACTTACTTACTTACAAATGGCTTTTAAGGAACCCGGAGGTTCATTGCCGCCCTCACATAAGCCCACCATCGGTCCCTATCCTGTGCAAGATTAATCCAGTCTCTATCATCATATCCCACCTTCCTCAAATCCATTTTAATATTATCCTCCCATCTACGTCTCGGCCTCCCCAAAGGTCTCTTTCCCTCCGGTCTCCCAACTAACACTCTATATGCATTTCTGGATTCGCCCATATGTGCTACATGCCCTGCCCATCTCAAACGTCTGGATTTAATGTTCCTAATTATGTCAGGTGAAGAATGTAATGCGTGCAGTTCTGCGTTGTCTAACTTTCTCCATTCTCCTATAACTTCATCCCTCTTAGCCCCAAATATTTTCCTAAGCACCTTATTCTCAAACACCCTTAACCTATGTTCCTCTCTCAGAGTGAGAGTCCAAGTTTTACAACCATAAAGAACAACTGGTAATATAACTGTTTTATAAATTCTAACTTTCAGATTTTTTGACAGCAGACTAGATGATAAAAGCTTCTCAACCGAATAATAACACGCATTTCCCATATTTATTTTGTGTTTAATTTCCTCCCGAGTGTCATTTATGTTTGTTACTGTTGCTCCAAGATATTTGAATTTTTCCACCCCTTCGAAGTATAAATCTCCAATTTTTATATTTCCATTTCGTACAATATTCTGGTCACGAGACATAATCATATACTTTGTCTTTTCGGGATTTACTTCCAAACCGATCGCTTTACTTGCTTCAAGTAAAATTTCCGTGTTTTCCCTAATCGTTTGTGTATTTTCTCCTAACATATTCACGTCATCCGCATAGACAAGAAGCTTATGTAACCCTTTCAATTCCAAACCCTGCCTGTTATCCTGAACTTTCCTAATGGCATATTCTAGCGCGAAGTTAAAAAGTAAAGGTGATAGTGCATCTCCCTGCTTTAGCCCGCAGTGAATTGGAAAAGCATCAGATAGAAACTGACTTATACGGACTCTGCTGTATGTTTCACTGAGACACATTCTAATTAATCGAACTAGTTTCTTGGGAATACCAAATTCAATAATAATATTGATTATTATTATTATTATTATTATTATTATTATTATTATTATTATTATTATTATTATTATTTCAGTACGTAGCATTGTGATTTTACCCTCTTTGGTGATATCTGGTATTAGTTGGCAACACTGAAGAGAAGGCCAAATTAGACTTCTAGGAACTACTCTTACGTGATCCTAACTATACGTTGACGCAAAAACCTGATCTTTACTCTCGCTCAGTAAAATTGTAATAGATTCTCAAAAGAACTATCACAATTTACCAACCTTTACCCTATGTTTCCATAAAAATATGAGATATGTTTTTAGTAGGCCTATCATACTATGTTCTCATTGTACGAAATCTAAGAAATAAGAGTAAATACATTCAATTGAATTGGAATATGGCTAGGACTGTAAGAAGTGTTTATTTCAATTTGTTTTTCGAACAGCATAAACCAATCGTTTCGCAATAATAATAACTTTATTTTTATAACACCGCAACGCTATACAATTAACGTTGGGCTGCGTGTTCCATTATGATAGCAGTTTCACCTAACAAATCAACAGCTGCGGAATATTCGATAATCTGTCAAATGACGATGGGGATGCAAAACATTTACCTCCATCTAGTGAAACAATTGAAACACGGAATCTCTTGTTTATTCACTCAACCTGTAAGTTACATTCATAAATGATCAAATACAAATTCATTTAGTTTTACAAGAGCATTAAAATGTAGCTATCTTGCGTGGTTATTACAGAGGTTTGTTGCAGAACATTAGTGTAAAGTTTAGTACAGTATATGTAAAATTAAAAATGTCGACACAACCATAAATTTTCCTGTGACGTCGAATAGACCTATAATAATCAAGGATAGAGTTTCCTTCATGGGTTTGTTGAGTTAAACACAACATACATGCCTCGACCATAACTTAAATCCAACGATTAACTTGAAATAAAGGCACAGAATTTAATGGTAGAGAGTGAGGAATTTTTCCCTATGGGATTGTATAAACCTGTGCCAAAAGCAATTTTTGAGAACATACATTTTATTTCTGAAAGTCCACCTCACAACACAATGCAAAGATCTATTGACATGCGGTAGTTTTGGCAACTTTCCATCATGAGTACACCAACATCTTTCGACAATTTTACACGTGAAAATTTATATCCCAAATGAATTTAATTTTCTATATAACGTATATGCTTTTCATCACAAAGACTATTCTTCCCATGTCAAGGTTCTAACCTCTCGAACACATTTCATAAATCATTGTCATTGCATAAGAGATGGAATGAACACTGCAATAAATTTTACAAAAATAATCTTTATCCTATAATTTAGGAGCAATTAACGAAATGAACAAACGACTGCAAGTTGCTTCAATAGACAGCGAGTTAGCATAAGTTTGTTTTTCTTATAAAGTTTGTCCATACATAGATTTTCAAAGCCTTTTATAATTGGATGGAGTTACGCAATAAGAGGCCAACCGCCAAAAACCTGTTTTCGAGATATTGACCATTGAAACAAATCTGTTTTTTATTAAACATTTTATGCAAGAAGTATTGTAACATTCATACTATTACAAACAATAACACAATTAATACTAAAAAAAAAAGGCTAACCGATTTTTAATAACAGACTAACAGTTGTAAAGAAAAATGAATAACTATAGTCGCGACGCTGTTATGCCCGGTGTGACTCCTCCTCTTTGCTTATATCTTAGGAAGTGAAGGCTCCATAAAGTCTAGGTAGGTAGTATTGTTCGCCATTTTTGTTCTTTCGTTACCGAGCTACCAGACGAGGAATCTATTTGTCATATCGTTAAACATTATCATGTCGTAGCTTCTATGATAATAAATCAAACACACTGTAATTCAGCAAATAATTGAGCGGCAAATAACGTCCTCGTGTGCTTTCTGCGAACGCCAACGAAAGAGCCAAAATGGTGGGCGAATATATTAAGTATTTATCCAGCCTTAGGAAATGCATAACGTCTTCATCAGTGAATCGCAAGACGCACACGTTTAAATGTAGCCGACCTGCAACGTGATTGGCTGCCGGAAATTAGTAGTAGTAGTAGTAGTAGTAGTAGTAGTAGTAGTAGTAGTAGTAGTAGTAGTAGTAGTAGTAGTATTTATTTATTTAACCTGGTAGAGATAATGCCGTCAGGCCTTCTCTGCCCCTCTACCAGGAGATTGCAACTATAATATGAACAATAAAATTACAATTAGTATTAAATTTATAATTACAAAGCTAGATAATTTATCATAGAGAAACAAAGAATATTTTATATTTACTGAATTACAAATTAAATCTAGAATAACAAAATTGTATAGCGATTAAATTACTGGATATTGAAATATTTTGTGATAGATTAAGGAAACTATTTACACGAAATCAATTACTGACCAAGTGCCTAGTAAGTTTGCGTTTGAATTCCATTTTATTTCGACAGTCCCTGATGCTAGCAGGTAGCGAATTCCAGAGTCTTGGCAGGGCTATTGTGAAAGAAGATGAGTATGAGAAGGTGCGATGGGATGGTATTGTTAGTATTGTTTCATGACGAGAGCGTGTGTTCAGATTATGGTGGAAAGAAAGGTAAGGGAAGCGAGACGACAGGTACGAAGGAATAGAAGAGTTCAAGATTTAGAAGAGAAATTAGAGCGACGAGACTATAAATTGCATACAATAAACGAATTTTGCTTATAAATCGCAGCAAAATGCAGGAATAGCATTCTTGATTTTTTTCAGAATTAAATAATTCAACTGACAATAGATTTATGCAAATATCTCAATTTTTTAAAATAGTCGGTTGATTTACTGTTGCGTAACTCAGTCCAATTAAGTATTCCTTTTGAAATTCTAAATGTCTATTTCTTTCTCGTAGTGTAACTTGGCCTCAGTCCACAGCTACACATTTACTCTACACAAACTTACTGTGAAATTCTTCTGGCGTGGGATCGGTACATGATGGACCTCCGCCTAAAATAACAGGAACATCACACTGACATTGGAAAAACTTCGATTCCCTAAATGGAATTCAAATCTACGGCCTTCACTTCAACACAACTTGAACGACACGTCATAAATGTTGCATATAGGGTAAAGCTTCCTAAATGCCGTGATACTCCTAATACCTTGATACTTTTTTAAAACTGAATATCAATAAAAGATTTGTCATTCAACCATAGCGTCAGACATCTTTCTCGAAAGAGTGCATCTTTCAGCTACTTTTGAGACATCGGTGAACTTCCAAGTAAAATACCCAATCCCGTGATATTAAGGGGAGAGGATGGTATTTTTTAAAACTTTTTTCCTATTTGATGTAAAATATTAATTTCTTGTATGTAGAGAGCTCATACCTGTAGCAACTCAACCAAAAATAAATATTTTGAAAAAAAAAATATTTGGGGGCCCAGAACTGAAAAAAATAAACCCAATGCAGGATTTTACTAAAACCGATATATCTAAACCATTTTTAAAGGTAGATTCATCCAGTTTTTTGCAATATACTTGCAAAAGTATGCTCTACAAGCTGTCTGTAACAGAATTTTATTAGTCCATACGTTTGTAAAATGAACAATTAAAATTTAATAACACTTTTCTGAATTCCTTTCTTGCAAACAAACGGACGTAGTTTTAAAATGAAATCAATTAACAGAATTCTGTTATAGAGAAAATTTCCTAATAGTCTAAAGAATGTGTGTTCTAAATTTCATGCATGTATCTTTAATAGTTCAAAAATTATATCCATTTTTGTCTGGCAATGTAGCAAAAAAAAAAAAAATTAAGTTACCGTAAACCGATAAAAGGGGGCGAGTGATTTAAGAAGCCATAGCGCAGGAAGTTTAAAAATGGCGTCTCAACATCCGATAAGGGCACAAATACCCACGAAATGTTATGCAATGCATTTCACACATATCAAGGAGTATTTTAAAGAAAAAAAAAATTTTTTTTTTGAAAATTCAATTTACCGGAAACAACAATAAAAGGGGGCGAGTGATTTAAAAATCCATAACGCAGGAAGTTTAAAAATGGCGACTCAACATCTGATAAGGGCACAAATACCCAGAAAATATTATGCTATGCATTCCACACATATCACAGAGCATTTTAAAGATTTTTTTTTTTAATTTACTCATTTTTCACCAAAAAATACCATCCTCTCCCCTTAAATGAAAAAAAAAAAACGTATCACGGAATTAGGGGTATCACGGCATTAGGCAACTTTACCCTACAGCATTTCAGTATTATAAAATTGAGTGGCATGGATGACATATGATTTAATTTTTCCTCTCATACTTTTTACGCGCTTTGCAACAGTTCAGTCGTATTATTAGTTATTACGTTACAAATGAAAATAAGTATTATTTATAGTTTCAGTTTCTTTGAATCGCCATACAAGAACATAATATTATGTAAATCAAGTCATTTACTGTGCATCGAAATAAGAAGATAAACTTTAATTTTCTGAATTACACATAAACACATTTTCTCAACAAAAAAAAAAAAAAAAGCCGCATAGTATCAATTGTATTGTTTGTAGGTATAATAATTCTGCATAAATTTACATAAAATAGCTGTAAATTTCAAGTGACAATAGCTTTCAATAATGTTTTGCTATTGACAAAGATGATTTTTAAAAGTGATAAAAATATTAAGACCATTACATCGGTTTACAAGCAAAACACATTACGTCAAAAATATTATTTCTCAGAAAAACACCAGAAAAAGGTGTTTTTCTTCTGGAAAAAGTGAATCTTCAAAATGTTATTATTTTCAGTAAGTTATTTCTCTTTAAATGTATTTCATTTTCTAATTCTAAGTTTATTCGTATGTTATATATATTATATACGCCTTTTTTCCCAGAAATAATATTTCTGACTTAATGTGTTTTGCTTGTAAGCCGACGATTAGTATTTTACAATATTCTAAGTATATCACTTTTCAAGTAACCCATAACATTGTGAAAGTGAATCGTTTACATGGAGTTTTAAAACAGGATTATATTAATATCATTCGCTCACGTGTATTATGGCACAAACACATTTAGGCTTTCCAAGATGAATATGTCTGACGCATAAAAGGAAAGGAGTTCATGCCTTTAGAAATCTCTAAGATGGTCCTACGGTGCTTATGAATTTTAAATTATATGTAGCGATTATTATTATTATTATTATTATTATTATTATTATTATTTACAAATTGTATGCAAAAATTAAATTTTCATTAAAATAAAATTCGTTTCACTTTGCACTTCTTGTAGTGATTAGGGTTAGCTTCTATTTTCAAAAAATTCTTGAAATATATTTAAGCCTTAAAATGTCTACTTGACGCAATTCAGTGGACAATATCATTTTTACAGAAAACTAAAACATCTTCTTTCTTTACTCTATAGGCCTACCTATAACGGCCTTGGTCGCATTAAATTTGCAAAATGGTTGACAAAGTCCTAAAGGTTTCGTCTTTAATTTTCGATTGGATGTATATGTTATTACCTTTGGGGAGGCTGAAACGTAAATGGGAGGATAATATTAAAATGGATTTGAGGCAGGTGGGATATGATGATAGAGAATGGATTAATCTTGCACAGGAAGGGGACCGATGGCGGGCTTATGTGAGGGCGACAATGAACCTCCGGGTTCCCTTAAAAGCCATTTGTAAGTAAGTAATATATATATATATATATATATATATATATATATATATATAGGCTATATACACTATATATATTATTATTAAAACTTTTTCTAACTGTATATAGATCGATAATCTAACAAAGTGTACCGAACATAACATGAGGTAATACAAACAAAAGTAGCGATATTTAAAGACCATGGTGGCATGCTTTAAAAATTGTATAAATGATTTCGTATGATCTATAGAGATCACGCGAAAAAATAATTTTCATAATTTCTTTTCTTTACATCGAACCTCGAAACCTATGATAGATACCAGTGTAAACACACGAATTTAACACTTTCTGAAAGAATTAGCACAATCGGTTGGATTTTATAGATTTTATTAAAGTTTATACGTTTGGCTAAATCGGTGTATCCTGTTTAGTGATTCTAAATAATTTAAAGAAATACATTACACATTTTAGTAGGCTTATTGTCCCGTTTGTTCAATGGACTAAAATTAGGTAATAAATAATTAACTCCTATACTACCAAAAAGACTTGTCAAAACATAGGGTACTTACTGTCAATATAATTCCATTTCCATATGATATTGTGTAGAAAAATGTTCTAGAAGATCGTTAAAGGCTATTTTCACTAAATCGTCATTTTGCGTTATTTTTCAAATAATTAATTTTTAATAAAATTAGTATATACTTCACACGCATAATTCTCACTTGAATTAACCTGCGTAGATATGTGGAATAAAAATAAAATCTGTCCAATAATCTTGGAGAAAGCTTTTTACACAGACAGACAGACAGACAGAGACAAACGACATGCTGGAAATCTCTTTTTCCATTAAAAAAAACTCGAAATATAGTTTAGACAATAACAATTTTTCTCTTTAAATTTTGTATAATGAGAAAGTAGGCCTACTGGTAAAGGTAGAGAAATAAAATAAACATAGTTTACTTGGTTTGAAGGTAAAGGATTATTGTATACGGTAAGGGTAAAGAGAAAGGTCGAGCGAGTTGAATTTCGTAAGCAGTAATAGTCTTAAAGGCAGTGACAAATCTCACACCATACCACCTAACAAACCCCACGAGTTTCACAAATAGAGTGGCTCAGATGTGAAAACAAACAAAACACAAAGAAGAAATGCGCTTCCTACCTGCACTCTTTTTATATACAGCATCTTTTTTGCCTTTATTTTTTGTTTAGGATATGTAAATAGTTTACACCTTGGTTGGTATGGGCTGAAGCAAGTTAGACTAGACCTCATTATACTGCTCATTATAACTGCCTAATCACTGAAAACTGAGTGAAAAAGTTTCAGGAGATACATCACAGCCTTACTAAATCACTTCAATAGAGTTTTTCCCGTAGGCCTACACAATGCAACATAATTTTGAGCTAACTGGAGGGTTGATATGGCTGAAAGCTGAGTACAGTATGAGTTTGTTTTTCCATGTTTGTTTATAGCATAATTAATTACAACTTAATGCGAGAAGTGTAATCTTTAACAAAATAATAGTTTTATTACGTTCATAATATGTAGGTTTAAATCTATTTTTAAATGAATACATACTCACAAGGTGTAATTTATTCAAAATTTAGATTTAATCTCTTAATTGCGGAAATTATTCGACGTGCGCTATGTAAAATATGAGTATTAGGCCTATTAATTTTATAATTATACCGAGGCCTGCATCATTATATAAAAAATATCATTACAACTCCTTGTACTCAAGGTATTGCACTTATCTTTGCAAATAAATAAGCAAATCACAACAAATTATTTTAAGTGACGAATTTTCCCTCCCTCTCATTTTAATCACATCGTCGTACCAATTATTGTTGTCTTCATCACCACTACCACCACCACTACAGTCGTCATTACCATCATGCGTATTATCTCTATGAACAACTGAGCCAAATGTGATTTACGTGCCATTATTATTGATTGATTTATTGACTAATTGATTGTTTATTCAATACATTACGATATACACGTACACGTCATTAAAGAAACATTGATAAAATTACATTTCATACATACATACATAGGCCTACACACATACATACATACATACATACATACATACATACATACATACATACATACATACATACATACATACATACATACATACGTAAATACATAAGATGCTGAAACTGATCAGAAAAAGTAAAAGGAATTGGTTCGGTCACTGCCTGAGAAGGAAAAATTTACATTATAGATTAAGAACATAATTAGATTAAATTACATTATAGATTAAATATACGAGTACATTTAAAAATAACTAACATATCAAGTAGTATTGCATGTAAAGGTTTCAAAACCATAGTGGGCCAAGCGCCATATACTAAAACCGTAAAAAACAAGGGTTAAAATGAAGTTATTACCATAATTCAATGGAAATATATAGCAAGTAATATAAAGTATACACATTCAAACTAAATGATATGTCAATCTTCATTACACTACGGTATTCACTTATCTTTAACCCTTGCTTTCTCCGTTTTCAATAAATGGCACTTGGCCCACTATGGTTTTGAACCTTTCATATATTGTAACTGAATTCTTTTACTGAATAAAAACATTGATCAGTTAAAATTTGTTTCACCTTCACTTTGAATTTTGCATAAGGTAAAGTTTGTACTTCCAATGGTAACTTATTAAAACACACAATGCCAGTAAAACCAGGCGATTTTTCATATTTCTTAAGTTTATGATTTTCAATAGTGATCAGTGTATTTCGCGTGAAATGATGAAAATCTGAATTCTTCTTGTATTATTTATTCTCATTCTGTTTAGCAATAAGATCAGAATGTTGATTCCAAGTCAATAGATTATCCATAACCATGCCAAGAAATGTTGTACAATATTAGCTTTGAGTCAATATATTCTCAAACTGAAAAGTGAAATTTGTATTCACAGGTCTATTGACAAATGTTAAACATAGTCTTAATAAGATTAACGATTAATTTATTGTAATCACACCAATTTTTGAACTGAGAGATAGCTATTTCAACTTTACTTATCAAATAATTATAAAATTCTGAACAGACAGTAATAGAGGTGTCGTCAGCATGTAGTAAAACTTTACCTTCTATTATATAATCGGACGATTCATTTATAAATAATAAACTTATAAGAGGTCCAAGTACAGAACTATGAGGTACTCCTATATTTAAATTAAGCTCGTCAGAAAGAATACCATTAATATTTACACATGTCTTACGATTAGACAAATACGATTTTAGAAATAGTAACAATTTAACAATGAAACGTAAAACTTCTAATTTTATACACGTATAATAATCAGTATCCAAAATATCAAGTTTCTTGGATAAATAAAAAATAGCATAGCTACATGTTCATCTTTATCAAGGTTTTTATAAAAATAATTATTGAATTCATAAAGAGCAGTTTCCGTAGATTTACCAGGGAGAAAACCATGTTACTCGGGAGTAATTAAATTAAATTTTAACAGAAAATCTAACATTCTATTACACATTAAACGTTCAAATATTTTAGAAATTGTGATTAACAATGATTGTAAGGCTGTAATTATTTACATCTGTATAATGACCTTTCTTATGAATTGGTTTAACAAGAGCAATTTTTAACAAATATGGGAAAACTTCACTATTAACAGAACGATTAAATACGACATCTAGAGGATATGCAATAATATCACGAATCACTCTTAATAGTTTCAAGGATATATTGTCAATACTACCAACACTATTAACATTTTTTAATGATTGAGTAGTTTAATAATTCCATTGGCATGAATATCATAAACGACAAAATTATTACTAATGCCTAAAGAACTGGTACATTGTATAGATTTATTTGTACCAAAATATTCAGTAAGAACTTCATCCACATTATGCACTAATACGTGATTACTTCAAACTTTTGGTCAAGCTGTAAACACCTCTGAAGAAAATACTTGAGTTTGAACATACATTTTTGCGATTTAGTTGTTACGAACTACGCTAACAATGGAAATAACTGGAGCATTTGTATCATATTGATTGAGCATAGTCATCATTCATCACTGACATCAACTTCAATTGAACTCAAGTTCCGTTCCCTACAACTTCAAGGTTTTCGGAAGTCAAGCATTCGTTTTGATTCATTAGTAAAATATTGTTGAGTCAGTTATTTCGTAAGTATGGACGCTTTTTTTTTCTGCTAATAATTTGTAAAATTGCTGTGATAATCTGATATTTACTGATCTCTGATGATATGCATAAAATTAGGTCATTAGAACATACCTACGAATTCTATTAATTTGTTTATCTTAACAATCTAATCTACTTTTGGGAATCATACGTATTTATAGACACAGCCATCATATTGTAACTTCACATAATTTCATTTCCTACACTTTATATTTTTATTTGCTATGTCTGTTTAACTATTTGTTCATTTATTATTTGTCAGTTTTTACAATGCCATAGCAATTTCATGCTTCCATTTAACGTCCTACTAAGCTTCCCCATCTATCTCTGTCATTCCAGTCTCCATCGCCCAATCCCTTTTCTCTGACTATTCTCGAAATCCTTTCAGGCAAGTCTGTTCTTTTAAGAAATTGAGGTACTATATCGGTTATATTGGCATCATAATTTTAAGGCATGTATTATATTTTGTGCGAGATCGTGCGTATTTGCTTGGTTTCCGCACAAAACCAATCCGCGGAAAGTCTAAAATTCCACATTCAGTACTCCCAACCTAACACACATAACAATTTCCCTCTTCTTACCGCTTAAGTGACATATTGATTTTACTGCTTTAGGCTTTTAACATATTATTTTTAGAGACGTTCAATATAGTAATAATTATAAATTGGAAACTTACCACTGCAATTTCACCTAAATTGCACTGTTAATTATTGTTTTTAAATATTTGCAAAAATTAAGTAAACTCTACAATTCAACTAAAGTTACTGCATTCGTGATGCAAGTAACATTAAGGAAGCCGTGAAAAAATCAAAAAATCAACTTGCCGATGTTATTACTGCAATATGTTATATAAATAATATTGTTAACTTTGAGTCGCTTGAGAAACTTCTTGCCCCAGCAACTAAAACTTACCCTAGTACAAACCCTAGTCATGCCGCACTTCGATTACTGTGACGTTTTGTTAAGTGATCTAAGTTCTGAACTGTCAGTCAAGTTACAGCGAGCTCAGAATATGTGTGTCAGATACGTGTGCAACATCCGACGATATGATCATATATCACCGTCCTTCGCAAGTCTCTCGTGGCTCCGACTTAAAGAACGCAGAACTTTACACTCTTTGTCTTTACTCTTTCGAATTCTGCACACCTCAACACCAAATTACCTTTCGTCTCGTTTCTCTTATCTATATTCTAACCACGACGTAAATACCAGATCACTTATCTGTGGCACGCTAAATATACCTCTTCATAGAACATCTTGTTATTCCTCATCTTTTACAATATCCACCTCGCGTCATTGGAATTCCTTGTCACAAAGTATTAGGGGCTGCAAGACAACAAACACCTTTAAGAACAGCTTAAAAGATAACCTTATTAGCATTTCACTCCAATCATACTGATTTAAAATATTACTGACTACACTGTTGCTTTTTTCTTTAGACATCATCCTGATTGTGCTGCATTTTCAAAATTGTCTCATAATAATTTCTTTCTATTATCTAATATCATTTGAAATATATTAACATTCTATGTATTTTAGTTTAATTCTGCTACACAGTTTATTTCAGTGTTTAATTAATAGTTCATAGTATTTTGTTGTTTAATTCGTAAATAACTCTTGTATACATGTAACTCTCATCTAAATCAAATTTTTGAATTCTTTGTAAGTTCATGCATATGTATATACAGTTTCTGCTGGTAGAGTGGAAGAGAAGGCCTTACGGCCTTAACTCTGCCAGCTAAAATAAATCATTATTATTATTATTATTATTATTATTATTATTATTATTATTATTATTATAAAATGAAAAATAAATCATTACATAACCTTACCGTTTGTTTTAAGTTCGCATTTATAGACTGGGGGGAAAAAAAGACAGACGTATATCACGGCCTGCTGGAGTATAGTAAACACAGAAAACATTTTAAAGCAACAATGTTGAAGATAGATTTTTTTTTTTTTTTTGCAAATTTGCCGTCATTGAACAGAAACCAAGATGGAGATTTCATTACAACTAATTAGAAATTCCTCTTTCAGGTATGTAATAAACGATCTTCGCACAAAATAATGTACGATACACGAGCGGTATGTTTTCTTTCAATACTCGGAAATTAAAAAAGGTCAACTACGTTTCGCTTTTTCAAACTTTTCCTCGAACATGAAAACTTCAACATACCGCTCTTGTAACGCATATTACTATTGTTTACAAATACCTACTCTCATACATGCACACACTTCTTCCAATAGGTACCTACATCGCGGAATTAATTGAAGGTGACAGAGAGGCACGCCATGTCGGTTCAACTGCCATCTCACGCCCCTATTTTCACGCTTGTTTTCATGCTTCTCATGCCAACACTTCCATTATATTTCTCCACCCCCCAAAAAGAAAATATCCTGGGGCTCTTCGGGCTTGAAATGGAGCGTTACAAAATGTCATTCTTAGTTAAGCAATTTAATTTTGATGTCAGGCGATATTATACTACAGTTTTGTTGAAGAAGAAAAGTAGCTATGGAAGAACCACTTGAAGTCTTTGTTATTAAGAATTTCTTTCAGTTTATATAATCGAATCCTGTATACGAGTATATTGAAGTTAACTGAATCTCTATCCGATTAGACCTAAGTCAACTTAATCGGTTACCATGGCGGAAACCGAGATGCAAATAATTTTAATGATACTAAGTGGTAATTTCGGTGTATGAAGACAAGTTTATTAGTCTGTTGAAGAGCTTCTAATTATTCCACTGCTATCAAACAGCAATGACAACAACAGTAAAATTTATATAAGGGAGAAAGTGGTTGTATGAAATCTAAATCTTCTCATAATTCCTACGATCTTACAACGGATCTTGGGGACTTTTTTTATTACCTCTTTGTATTTGTATTTGAGTGAACTTAAGAATTCTGAAGAAGAAAAAGACCGAAAGGAAGACGTAACCAAGTAGAAAGAGAGATCCATCAAATTATGATCTATGAATAACGATCTAGGCCACTGCGTAGCTCAGGGGTACGGAGGTAGTCTCTTGATTCGAGGGAGTCGCATCGAATCCTGCTTGGGTTGATTACCTGATTTTTTTTTCAAGATTTTCGCTTACTGTGAGACGAATATCAAGCAACCCCATGGCGATTCTTCGGTCTCATTTCGCTATCACCAATTGACACTGACGCTAGATAATCTTGAAGAATCGCCTTAAAATCAGCGATGACAAAAACAACGATCCATAAACAGTGGATATGAATTTTTCACGCAAGGAAAATTTACGAAAACAAAACAGTAATGAAATGTAATTGAATACTAACAAGTGGTGTCGAACGTAATTTGAAGAGGCTTTGTTCAAAATGTTATATCGAAATAAAAAATTACTTATATTTAAATAACGCATACTACAGAATTCCAATTGTCACGGATGTTACATTTTTACTATTTTCAAACTCTATTTATTGAAAATGAAATAGCTTTTGTCAATTTGTATTATTAGAATCAATACAGAAGATCAGTATCATTTTACAGAAAGAAAGTTGTTTGAATAAACTATATTATTATTATTGCAGAAAATAAAGAAAAGATTCCATCGCGGATGTTACAAGATTTGTGAACTCACTTCACATCTTATTAACAAAAAGTGTAAAACTCAGGTCTCTGTCTCAAGCAAAAAGAGATTCAATCTCATAGTGTCCATGTGAAAGCTATGCAAATCTCATAGCATCCAATTAGTTCACAAAAACATAATTTATAAATATTTTATAGCTGTCTCTTCCACGTCACGGACGAATCTTACACACATTTTGTGAAGGTGAAACAGATTTTAACTGATCAATGTTTTTATTCAGTAAAAGAATTCTTAAATTACAATATATGTAATAGGCCTACTACTTGATATGTCCGATACTTTTAAATGTACGGTACTCGTATATTTAATCTATAATGTATTTTAATCTAATTGTGTTTTTAATCTATAATGTAGATTTTTTTTCTTCTCAGCCATTGACCGAACCAATTCCTTTTTCTCTTTCTGATAAGTTTCAGCATCTTATGTATGTATGTATGTATGTATGTATGTATGTATGTATGTATGTATGTATGTATGTATGAAATGTAATTTTATCAATTTTTTTAATAACGTGTACCTCCATGTAGGCCTATATTGTAATGTATTGAATAAACAATCAATCAGTCAAAAAATCAATCAATAATAATGTAAGTAAATCACAATTGACTCAGTTGTTCATAGAGATAATACGCATGATGGTACTGACGACTGTAGAAGGAGGGAAAATTCGTCACTTAAAATAATTTGTTGTGAATTGCTTATTTATTTGCAAAGATAAGTGCAATACCAGTAAAATATGATTACTCTGAGTTCAAGGAGTTGTAATGATGCAGGCCTCAGTATAATTATAAAATTAATAGGCCTAATACTCATATTTTACATAGCGCACGTCGAACTATAAGATTTCTAATTGTTATTATCCCAAACTACTTAAAATAAATGACAGAAAGAATGTAGTACAGAGTAAAAAGTTCCTTCATCCTGGAGCTCTGGAATTAACAGTGCAGACTCTCAAAATATTTCTTCAACATAGATCCTTTTATATATTTTCCATTATTCACTCATTAAAGCGACTGAAGCACTTTCTTCCTGATAAATTAAAACTAATCCTTGTACAAACACTCGTCATGCCACACTTTGACTACTGCGATATTATATTAAGTAACCTAAATGAAAATTTGAGCAGCAGGCTACAACGTGTGCATAATGCGTGAGTCCGTTATATTTGTAATATTCGTAAGTGTGATCATGTTTCCCCGTCTTTCCAAACTCTGTCTTGGCTAAGGCTAAGCGATCGACGAGCCCTGCATTCTCTTGTTCTCTTATTTCAAATTCTGCGCACCGCTACCCCAATCTATTTGGCTTCTCGTTTTCAAAATTTATCCGCATATCATCAGCTAAGTACAAGATCTCATCATAACAATTTACTCATTATACCCTACCACAAGACATCTTTATATTCTTCATCCTATACAGTTTCATTTGCTAGAAATTGGAACTCGCTTCCGAGTGATATAAGGGGTTGTTGGACAATAACTTCATTTAGGTCAAAATTACATAAATTATTACTTAACAGATTAATTGCTGATTAATATTTGTTACTTATAATGAAACTAACATCTGTCCATTCTTATTATTATTATCATTAATTTCTCTAAATAGATTTACAAAACCTCTAATGGCAATTACATTAACATTCTCATTATAGAAATATATATATATATATATATATATATATATATATATATATATATATATACATTCTACCTGTAACATAGTCCTAGTAAGCTTATATTAAATTAATTTTCATCATTTTACTAGCTATCTAAAATATTAAATTAATTATAATTCATTGAATTAAATTAGCTCATAAATTAAGTTACTACTTTACCTTATAGATTTATCTAAATTTAAATAAATGTGTAGTGAAGAATATTGCTGGAGAACCTTTTAAGTGTACTGTAAATATTTGTAATTTAAATTTATGTATTGTATTGATTAAGGCTGGTTGAGTGGAAGAGAAGGCCTTATGGCCTTAACTCTGCCAGCGAAAATAAAACATTATTATTATTATTATTATTATTATTATTATTATTATCCTTGAAAAAACATACACTAACAGCCTTTGTGGATCCTGGCTGTCTTCAGAAAAAGTTCTCTCAGTCTAACATGAGACATAACGCAAGCGGCCTGACTCCCGCAATGTGAACTACGCCTACGACAACACAGAACAGCATATTACAAACGGTAAAACATCCTTCTCCTAGCGGGATTTGAACCCACGCTCGTAGCCTTTCTGCGGTGTTAAATCTGCATGCCTTAATCGCTGCGGTTTACAAGAAAACGTCGCTTTGAACTTCCCACAAGATTTCTAAAAGACTACTATAACCTAACATAATAATTTCACTGCCTGCAACAGATTCAACATAATATCTAACTTCCTTTATCCAAGTTGTGGCAGTGCTTGAAACACTTCTTTGAAATATTTCTTTTGTTTGTTTGATTTGAAGGGTGTAAATGATATTTTGTTATTGAAGTGTTGTATCAGTGAAGAATTATGTTGTGTCAGTGAAGTGTGTTATATCAGTGAAGTGTGTTGTATCAGTGAAGTGTGTTGTGTAAGTGAAACGTGTTCCTGTCAGGGAAGCTTTATAGTTTATAGTGGCAGTGCAAAGTATTTGAACAGTGAAATGTTTTTGAAGAGTTAGTGAAATCAGGATAGAATCAGTGAAATGTGTCGTAGTTCCAGTGCAGTGAGTGAGTTGACAGCGAAATGAGTGTAATGTTGAAAGGTACTTGTGCAGATATGAACATATCATACTCGTGGGTTTTAGTTCGAACTTAGATTTATTTTAAATGTTATTTTAAGTGATCGTGCTTCATTTAATTTAGGATATTCCCTATTATTATTATTATTATTATTATTATTATTATTATTATTATTATTATTACTATTATTATTATTGTTATTATTAATTACTGGTATTATTATTAACTGTATTTTTAATTAATAAGTTTATTATTGTCATTATTGAGTGTAATTAGTTACCACTGTCACCGGGTATATACCCATTGCAGTGTGAATAAATACATACATATACAATGTTCCTTCATGACGTCTGAAAAATGTTGAACTCGAAATTATACAGAGGAAACGAATTAACTAAAAAAAAGCATACATACATACAGTACATACATACATAGATACATACATACATACATAGATACATACATACATACATAGATACATACATACATACATACATACATACATACATACATACATACATACATACATACATACATACATACTATAGACCTACATGCATTGTATTAAACTTTTAGGTTTGAAATATCTCAAAGAATAACCCTCTGAAATTAATGACATTACTTATGGTTCACCTTGTATACATGTTTCCTTCTAATGGGATTTCTTACAGCTATTCCTAGATAACAGATTTAGTTAGAATGTAATTATGAAAGAATAATACATTCTCATCTTCTATTTTGTTCTTGTATTGTTTTGTATGCTTTGTCTAATGGCAGCCCCGAATTTGAGGAAGCTCTGATAAAATAAATAAATAAATAAATAAATAAATAAATAAATAAATAAATAAATAAATAAATAAATAAATAAAGGAATGTAAATATAATTGTCAAAAAACATATCTTCACGTTTTGTAATTAAATTTTAACTAATTTACATTAAAAATTAGGATTAAGTCCTTTTACCTAAACACCATCGATATGATAAGTTTTTGACTGAAAAATAAATAAAATTATGCAATTATTATTACATAATTTTGTTTACAGCGATATTCCTCAGACTAAAAGTAATACAAGTGTTTTATTGAAATTTCTCTCTAAACCAGCATAAATTGTTCCTAATAGAGAGAGAGAAATAAATCGTCCGGCCTTAATTAAGGATGACCACGAGGATCCGGAAATTAACAGCAAATAAAAATATAATTAATTAAATATGAGTATTGTTATAAAAATAAAATGTAATAATTCTGTGGTGTTCGGGTAAAGGGATATAAGCCATTTTTTGTGCAGATGGAATTTTGTTCCCCAGATGAACACAAAAGTTAAATTATACAAGTGGGTGTGCAAAAATCAAAGAATACTAGCAGTTGATGTGTTTTATTTGTGTAGAAAATTATTTGTAATAAGGGTTCCAAGTTTAATTTTCATTTATCTCCGAACTCATTTTTATGATTTATCTCCCTTTACCCAAACACCACAGAATTAAGCACCACTGATTATCAATTATAAAATAAAATCTTAGAAGTTGACTTTAAAATTATACTTATAAGTAAAAGATGTTTTGTAAAAATTCGTTCAAATTCATATGCTAATCAGTTTGTTGCGGAAGTACGAAGAAATTTATTGTCTTTATTTAAGTTTATCTCAGGTAGGCGATAAAATTATTTTTACGTAATATTTAAGGTGCGAGTACCCGAATTTGAGCAGCTACTCGGACCAATAGAACTCGCAATTCTCCAGAAATCCACATGTAGCGGCAGCTGAGGCCACGCTATCGCACTTAATAGAAGCTGGGCTGGCGGCAGCCGCGCCCCGAGACGCCGGCCGGCTCCTCGCTCTGCCGCCCGCTCGCCGACAAACATGTTTAATTAACGCTCTTCCAGCTAACGTTTGAAGGGGTCAAAGTCAACTTCGCTTTCAGTTGTTAGGAATGTCGAGACTCGACAATAAATCAGGCGTAACTTCCATTGTTTTAACATGCCGTGAAATATCATACGTTAAATGAATCCTGGAAAAATCATTTATATTCATATTTCACGGATTCCCAAGGATCTGTTTAGGAAGTCAGGCTATTGTGTACACGTTAACACATGTTTCTTTTGCATAGTTTATGATGCCTTAGTTTTCTTACAATATTCATACGCATCTCATTTCTTTCAATAAACGAGCTTGCATAACATGCTGTCCAGTAGTAAATTACCGTGTGCAGCTTTAAATTTGACATTCATTCATAATACGAGGAGCAAACTTTCAAAACCTGACATGTTGCTTTTAAGAAAATCTTACAAATATGTGTCTCTATAATAAATTAATATTTTTCTATGGTGAAATTTTATAAGAATCTATACAAAAAAATCTTTAATATTTCATAAAAAAATATATATTTTGCTCATTACAGAGATGAGTTTTTGGCATCTGAAGTATATTTTCTGAAAATGGACATGTCAGGTCTCTAACGTTTGCTCCTCATATATCAGCATTTACGGGAGATTTCATGAGACATGGTTGGTTGCATTTCTAATGCTCATTATTCAAGAATGAAATATAATATGTTTTAATTTTCATGTTTGAGACGTAGGCCTATACATACATACATACATACATACATACATACATACATACATACATACATAATACATAGGGGAGAGTCGGGTAGTATCGGACATCGGGTAGTATCGGACGGTGCGTTTTTTTCATCTACCACCATATGGTAGTATACCTGAATGACATGGTTACGTTTCTCTATGCGACATTACTGAAACATAACCATGTCAATCAGGTACTATCATCGTGTGGTAGATGAAAGAAACTCACTGTCCGATATTACCCGATGTCCGATACTACCCGACTCTCCCCTACATACATACATACAAAGATTTAAAATCATAAACAATCCAACATGTCCATGTCAAATTAGCCATCAAATGGTAGACCACTTACTGTTCGATTGCAAATTGTTAGATCAGGAAAGAGATGCTTTAATCGCAGCTGTATTAAGAACTGAAAACTGGCCATATCTAAAAAAGACGAGCTAATAAAAAATATAGGCCTACTAAGAAACTTACACAGTCTATAAATAATATACCTTTTGAAAAAATTAGCCAGTTGTAGAAAAAAAATAGAATTGTAAATAAGAATGTAAAATATAAATTGTAGAAAATGTAAATAATTGTAAAACTAGAGTATCTTAAAAAAATAATAATTTTAGAATCTGCAATAACATCACAGTCTAACAGAAGATTGTAAACTATAAACGGTAGAAAGCTGTAATTAATTGTGACCTTAGAACATTTTTACAGAAAAAAAAAGAGAAAATTGTCGAAACAGAATAATCCAAATCAGATTGTAAATTTCAAATTGTAGAAAATCAATATAAATGTAGCATATATTTTGAGAGAAATAAGCGAACTGTAAAAACAAGATCACCTCGCCTTCAAATTAGAATGTAAACTTTTAATTATAGATGATTGTAAATAATTGTAATATTATAAGAGTGCATGTAGTATTACTCAGTGTAATGGAACATGCCGTTTTTAATAAATACATACATACGTACATACATACATATATAGCCCTACATATTATGTATTCCATATTACGTATGAATAGGCATAATACTGTACAATTAGAGCATTAGATTGCAAAATACAAAGGTAGTTTTAACAGGAATACTCGATGTATCTGTGGACTACATAACCTCTAAAATTAATATTCATTAAATGATATACTAACTTCAATGTCACTGTTTAAGGCGTTAGGTACAGCTTACAGCAGTAAAGTATTGGGAATATTCAACATTTTTTTCCTCCATTACTGTAGCTTGTTACAATAATGAAAATTGGTAAGTGTAAAACATTGTCCTTCTGCTATGTGAAAAAATATTTTTACAATAAAAAAAATTGTTTACATTTTTTTTTTTTCAAAATTCATTTCACTGTACAGTGATGAAGCTTTTGACACATAACTCAAAAACTATCCAACATTCTGTGATGAAATTTTTGTGTGCGTTTATGCATGTTATATCTACAATATGCCGCAAGATCACATCTCTAACTTTGATAGATTGTTTGATAAAAAAATAGATTAATTTAAAAAAAATGGTCAAGTATCAGTACTTTCTTCTAACACAAAAAAAATATTTATTAAGGAATGTTGTTGAAAGAGCATGATACTGTAGACATGAGTTTCAATAATAAAATAAAAGAGAGAGAACATGAAAAAGTTAACAAGTTTATGAATTAATACACAAACTCTTCATCAATGCACAGTGAACTGCCACCATTTTGAATTTGTAAAAAAAAAAAATAATAATAATAATTTTTTTTAATTCTAAAAACATATTTTTTTTTTTCATATAGCAGAAGAACAGTGTTTTACATATACCAATTTTCATTATTATACAAGATACAGTAATGGAGGAAAAAATGTTGAATATTTCCAAAACTTTTACTGCTGTAAGCTGTATAGTACTTAACCCTTTAAAGGCACAGTAGGCCTATTCTCCAGATTATACTTACTTCATTACACAATCTAAATATAGCTTTTGTTACACAAACGGTATTATAAGTTAGGTTATAATTACGTATGATCAACTTTACTGAGAGGTCAGAAGGCAAATGACTTTGTACCAGATGTCTGAACATTTTATTAAATTAAATAAATATATTACGTATAACTGTAATACAAATTATAACTTCAGGTTTAGATAGAGTTCATATAGATCTATGTATTGTTTATGGGAGTCACAGAATTCTGTCTTTCTATTGAGGATTGTTGCTTTAAGTCTGAACTTTAGTAAATGGAAGTGTTACATTTAGTATTCTCTGCATTTTAAAATCCATAATATTTTGAAAATATTGGTGACTAGTCCCACCAATCTTAGAAAATGAAATTATATATTCCAGTAAAATTCAAGTTTTGGATTTTTAAGTCAGGATTACATAAGTTTTAAGAAGCCAGGCCACCCAAAACAAAAACACAGATTATTTCATTTAATTGCACTCCAAGTTATGAAACTTATATTTCCAGTAAACAAATGATACTTGGTTATCAAGTTGAACGCTATCTAAGATTCTGAAAGAAGGAAGGACGATATTTTCACTCGAAAACATTTGAATAAATTTAAAATCAATAACTGAAGTCTACTCCCACGCCCTGTTAGTAAAGAGAACAAAGTATTCTGTTCAAAGCGTATGCATTAGGGCAAGGTTATTACTGATTTCGTAATGCCAGTCTTTTTTTTTTTATAATTCTTCAGGAATGTCGCAAATCGCCAGAAGATTGTGGCTGGTGTTCATGAACCTTATTACTTACTCAAAATCAAATGTCACTTACATTTCAAAATGTGTTTACGTAGAGAAGCTTTAAATATCTACAAACACCTGTGAGTCGACGCAATAACAACCAGTAAAATGGTTCTTTGAAGAATGCTTATTTCATTTTGACGTTATTAATTGAAGGGTTCAGAACCATAGTGGGCCAAGCGCCATTTATATTATAATCTGTTCTAGTATCCTGACACAAAGACAAGAGAAGCTTTAACCCAAGAAAAGGAAATTATAGCCAAAATACTAAAGATAAAAACTTCGGCATAAATCTAGCAACTTCTCAGAAACGGATTTCGTGAGATAAAACATACTTTTCTAGTTTACTTTCAAACTGTGACAGTGTCCGGCAATCCCTGACGTCACTAGGTAACGAATTCCAAAGGCGAAGCAATGATACAGTGCTTTAACTGCTCTAAGAATTTCATTTGAGCAGCTTATATAAATATTTAATTGTGGTGTGGCTGAGGTTGCGAAATCATATTTGGGTCTCCTTTCAGGCTTTCTTCTATAAGTTTGTATTTACATATAATGTCACTTATATAATTCAAAGAGATGGATCTTAATCGTTATTTATAAATTTAAATCAAGGTGTGTCACTACCGAGATATTCAAAATATGAAAACTGCAACAAAATTTGATTTTTTCTAAAGTGATTTTGATTCATTTGGGTACTTTCCTGCTAAAAAAACATTACTTCAGTCTTAGCAATGGATATTTCAAAATTACAGTGACTAAAGTGATTTTGATTTATTTGGGTACTTTCCTGCTAAAAAGGCCCATTACTTCAGTCTTTGCAATGGATATTTCAAAATTACAATGACTAAAGTGATTTTGATTCATTTGGGTACTTTCCTGCTAAAAAAAACATTACTTCAGTCTTTGCAATGGATATTTCAAAATTACAATGACTAAGGTGATTTTGATTTATTTGGGTACTTTCCTGCTAAAAAAAACATTACTTCAGTCTTTGCAATGGATATTTCAAAATTACAATGACTAAGGTGATTTTGATTTATTTGGGTACTTTCCTGCTAAAAAAACATTACTTCAGTCTTTACAATGGATATTTCAAAATTACAATGACTAAAGTGATTTTGATTCATTTGGGTACTTTCCTGCTAAAAAAACCATTACTTCAGTCTTTACAATGGATATTTCAAAATTACAATGACTAAAGTGATTTTGATTCATTTGGGTACTTTCCTGCTAAAAAAAAAAACATTACTTCAGTCTTTACAATGGATATTTCAAAATTACAATGACTAAGGTGATTTTGATTTATTTGGGTACTTTCCTGCTAAAAAAACATTACTTCAGTCTTTACAATGGATATTTCAAAATTACAATGACTAAAGTGATTTTGATTCATTTGGGTACTTTCCTGCTAAAAAAACCATTACTTCAGTCTTTACAATGGATATTTCAAAATTACAATGACTAAAGTGATTTTGATTCATTTGGGTACTTTCCTGCTAAAAAAAAAAACATTACTTCAGTCTTTGCAATGGATATTTCAAAATTACAATGACTAAGGTGATTTTGATTTATTTGGGTACTTTCCTGCTAAAAAAAAACATTACTTCAGTCTTTGCAATGGATATTTCAAAATTACAATGACTAAAGTGATTTTGATTTATTTGGGTACTTTCCTGCTAAAAAAAAAACATTACTTCAGTCTTTGCAATGGATATTTCAAAATTACAATGACTAAAGTGATTTTGATTTATTTGGGTACTTTCCTGCTAAAAAGGCCCATTACTTCAGTCTTTGCAATGGATATTTCAAAATTACAGTGACTAAAGTGATTTTGATTCATTTGGGTACTTTCCTGCTAAAAAAAAACATTACTTCAGTCTTTGCAATGTATATTTCAAAATTACAATGACTAAGGTGATTTTGATTTATTTGGGTACTTTCCTGCTAAAAAAAAACATTACTTCAGTCTTTACAATGGATATTTCAAAATTACAATGACTAAAGTGATTTTGATTCATTTGGGTACTTTCCTGCTAAAAAAACCATTACTTCAGTCTTTACAATGGATATTTCAAAATTACAATGACTAAAGTGATTTTGATTCATTTGGGTACTTTCCTGCTAAAAAAAAAAAACATTACTTCAGTCTTTGCAATGGATATTTCAAAATTACAATGACTAAGGTGATTTTGATTTATTTGGGTACTTTCCTGCTAAAAAAACATTACTTCAGTCTTTACAATGGATATTTCAAAATTACAATGACTAAAGTGATTTTGATTCATTTGGGTACTTTCCTGCTAAAAAAACCATTACTTCAGTCTTTACAATGGATATTTCAAAATTACAATGACTAAAGTGATTTTGATTCATTTGGGTACTTTCCTGCTAAAAAAAAAACATTACTTCAGTCTTTGCAATGGATATTTCAAAATTACAATGACTAAGGTGATTTTGATTTATTTGGGTACTTTCCTGCTAAAAAAAAACATTACTTCAGTCTTTGCAATGGATATTTCAAAATTACAATGACTAAAGTGATTTTGATTTATTTGGGTACTTTCCTGCTAAAAAAAAAACATTACTTCAGTCTTTGCAATGGATATTTCAAAATTACAATGACTAAAGTGATTTTGATTTATTTGGGTACTTTCCTGCTAAAAAGGCCCATTACTTCAGTCTTTGCAATGGATATTTCAAAATTACAGTGACTAAAGTGATTTTGATTCATTTGGGTACTTTCCTGCTAAAAAAAAACATTACTTCAGTCTTTGCAATGTATATTTCAAAATTACAATGACTAAGGTGATTTTGATTTATTTGGGTACTTTCCTGCTAAAAAAAACATTACTTCAGTCTTTGCAATGGATATTTCAAAATTACAATGACTAAGGTGATTTTGATTTATTTGGGTACTTTCCTGCTAAAAAAACATTACTTCAGTCTTTACAATGGATATTTCAAAATTACAATGACTAAAGTGATTTTGATTCATTTGGGTACTTTCCTGCTAAAAAAACCATTACTTCAGTCTTTACAATGGATATTTCAAAATTACAATGACTAAAGTGATTTTGATTCATTTGGGTACTTTCCTGCTAAAAAAAAAAAACATTACTTCAGTCTTTGCAATGGATATTTCAAAATTACAATGACTAAGGTGATTTTGATTTATTTGGGTACTTTCCTGCTAAAAAAAAAAAAACATTACTTCAGTCTTTGCAATGGATATTTCAAAATTACAATGACTAAAGTGATTTTGATTTATTTGGGTACTTTCCTGCTAAAAAAAAACATTACTTCAGTCTTTGCAATGGATATTTCAAAATTACAATGACTAAAGTGATTTTGATTCATTTGGGTACTTTCCTGCCAAAAAAGACATTACTTCAGTCTTTGCAATGGATATTTAAAAATTAGCTACAATAAGTGTTTATTCGTTAATTTTAAGAATTGATTTGTGAAGGTTATTTTCATTTTATTTCATAATCACTTGATCAATAAGCGTATATTAAAATTATGAGATAGAACGTGAAGTAACCTTTAAGTAGTCCACCATGTGCTGACATTTAACATCTTGTAGCGCATGGTGGACTGCCCAAAAGTCTATTTGTGAATACAATCACCTTGAATAGGTTCCTGACAAACTAAAACGCAGGAGATATTGTTAGGCTGATCTTTTCATATTATTATTTAATCCTGTGTGTAGATGTTGAAGAACGATCATAAAATGTCACATCCATGTGTTATTGCATGGTTTAAGTATGTATTGTTTCTCTAATACTATCAGATTACATTTAACAACTGTTTCTGTATTTCCGTACAAACATTGTGTAACATATCACATAATATTGATATCATTTTTTCTTTGCTATCTTCCACACATTTGATCTTGACACTCTGCAAGTATCTTGACCTCATCCAGATCTATGAACATTAGATGTGTTTATATGTCATATTCTATTAATTACTCATCATTTGTTTCAAGCTAAAAGTGGGATCTATTATTAATGTATTCTAAAACCTTGTTGTTTATTTTAGAAAATGCCATCTGAGATTTTTGATATTGTGGTGGTATAATTTTGACATAGACCTATATACAGTAAGGGACATTCGATAAGTAATGGCAACAATGCTGTAAATCAGTGCTCCTAGCGGTGACCATTGAAATCTTGTACTACGTAATAGAACAGTGATTGTTTCATAAATTTTCAATACTGAAAGTCTCGAAGTAGCCATAATTTGTAAATATAGTGACTGTTTCTGTCTTGTAGTAAATAATATAGCCTTAAAGGTACGAACAAAGCTGCTTCATAAAAATCCAATTTGCAAGAGAAAAACGTGCAACTCAGTGCTTTACGGTACTAAATAAGCCTGTAGGAAAGAAGTCCTACCATACTGAACTATTGCAAGTTGGGTGGAAGCGAGGAATTCTCTTTCAATCAAGAGTTGACATCCGAAGAGCTTTAGATTGATCAGTGAGAGAAATATCCAGGAATGCTGCTGCAGATGGAGTCTGCCGTCTTCCAAGAATGTGGCAACGTATTTTTGACATGGCAGGAGGCTATATTTGAAGTATGTAATGTCAAAAGTAACCTAACTAAATTTATTGTGAAACAGTAACTATGTTGCCATTATTTTTTCAAATTCCCTAATAAGTTAGTCGTTTGTATTTAGTAAGTTAATTCCTCTGTAATTATTACATTTGTTTCTAACTGACATAGAATGTAAGCAATATTTATAAATATTTACATGTTATTAAGACATGGGGTTAGATTCAGACTTAAATTAGTGTGTTCAAATTAGCTGGAAAAGAGAAACTGATGTAGGGCCTATATGTGCACTGAGTTCTTTTCATCGTTTATTTCTAATCGATATGATACACTACACATTAGTGCAGTCTATTTATACTGATAGGAATTGTGTGCATAGTTTCCAATTCCAAAACAGAACGGTAATTCATATTTCAGAAGCAAGATTTCTTACTCGTTTTGTTACCAAACAATAGCTGTAATTGATACCAAATTCAAGGGAGTTTCACGGCTTAACATTGTAATCAAGTGTTTCAAAAGAAACACACGGAACAAGAATAATCGGACTTTCTAGCATAAAAATAACATACAGGCGTGTTCTGAATTATCGGATCGATGAATAAACGGCGACACTTTCTCGTTGTATATGGACGCTGTTACTACCAACGGTCACATTATGGAAGATCACTTCAATCGCTACACACGACAGTCACAAAGAAACTTTCCTTCCTTGGATAGTTTTGAGTACAAAATGTTCATGAAAAATGCTTCGGGATTTTATTATACTTCTTACTAAGGAAGGCTTAATTTTTAATTCGTCTCAGTGTTTATGTACAATAGTGTGCATATTATAGGTCTATATTAACGAATGTATTTCGCAGTTAACAATTACAATTCTAATTATAATTTTCCTATTATGGGTAACTAAAGGAGAAAATTGTTCTAATTTCGAGTAAATAGCAATTTTTGTAATATTATTCTATGTAAAAACTAATGTTATTTTTCCGATTGCAAATTCTAATTTTTTATATGCTTACGCCAGGATAAATACACCATTTAGTTAGAGTTACTAGATGAAATAAAAGAAAAGAAGGACATGTTACCTGGAAAAAAATTAGGATTTTACAAAAAACAACAGGACATGAATACGTGACACGTGATACGACGCTTATTTTCAATATTTTATATAGCCTAATGAAGTAAAGCATTAGTCTTAATTGTTTTGTCAACTGTATGACAACAGATTTGAACGTCATGAATGACATTAATAAAGCACCACTCATGAGGCAACTAATCCATGAGATAATGGGGTAAGGGTCTAGTCTTTACCCCTCCATTGCATACATCGCTGGCTAGTAATATACTAATCTTAGAGTACAATAAAATTATTGATAAAAGTTGTTAATAATAAAATGATAATTATTAATCATGTTGATTATTTAACTGTAGGCCTATAGATTCTAACTAAACTTAGGTCTATAACTTGTTTAATTTCCTGAATGTTGGTACGCCTCAGATGACCCAATTTGTTTGAACCCTAGATCATATATACCCCAGATAGGTCGGTCTTATAGGCTTTGACGTTAACAACTTTTGTCATGTTTACTGCGCTGCCATCTAGTAGTTACATAAGGAGTCACGTCATAATTCCCATTTGAATTGCATTAGTGACTGTACTGACATATCGTGTTCGTTTACGGCGGACGGGTGGCGATCCTGGCGGTTGTTCTCTTCAAAGTGCAAAAGATTTTAACATAGCGATGAGTTATCTGTTACATATATGATCTAGGGTTTGAACAAGAAATGTTGTTTGTCACAGAGTAAATAGGCCTACTCATGTAAATCCACACTAGAGGTCTTAAATTAAATTTTACGAACATAATTCCTCTAACGGTCTCCAGAAGTTGGTCGTTTCTCTCTTTGGTCGATTGAGAATTGATGAGATAGGAAAGGACTAACTCTGATTTTCTACAATGCCTAGCCAGACGCAGGAAAACACCTAAAAGCAAACATGTCCGGCAAAATCCGAACGTCTGGTAACTCTACATTTAGTATCTGATATGAACAAGTACTTATAAGTTAGATTTACTTTTGCTTATTGTAGGCTTTGTTATAGAATAGTTTTCATTTATAGTCCTAGGTTTATTGCATCTACTTATTTATAGTTAAAAATAAATTTACGTTTATTTTACTTTATTTCTTTTCTTTTATTATTGCTGTACTTATTGTATTATTGTAATTGTAATTATTGTACATTATATATCACTGCCACCGGGTGTATACCCAATTGTAGTGTTAATAAATACATACATACATAGGCCTACATTTAAAAAGCACAGTATAGAAAAGCTGCACATAGAACAAATTTCAATTTTTGTCCTATGCTTGAACAGACTTTGCAGAATCACAGCCTCTCGACGAAGTGGCAAGGATTTATGAAAAAATAATAAACGTTAATGTATAGCGAAATATCGAACTTTATACATTTGAAGGTATAGCATATCTCACGTCAGGCGTTCATCCATAAATTCTGCATAACTGTCGTGAAGCATTCAAAATATTTTAGTCTTTTCAAATGTTGGAATTATTATCACATGTTGCCCGAATCGGCATTAGGGTACGTTAACTAAATAGCTAGGCTTTCGGCTTTACACAGCAAGACCCAAATTAGAATTTCTGACCAAATTAAGTGGAATATCTAGTGAACAATTTGTGTTGAGTATACTTTTTCCAGAATACTTCCGTTTCTCGTGCGATCACTTCTTCAGTTGTCTGTCAGTCTTCATAATCCTTACCAAAAGTGAAGAAAAGAAGCGCGAAAAACTGTACTGCCTCATATTTCAAGGATATAAGGACTTTCTAGAGTCAAATTTGAGCTTCGAAACAATAATCCGATGAATGTCTCATAGTTAGCAGCAGAGCACTGAACAGGTAGAGGACTTTAGTTTTCAATAACATTTAATCTGTTTCTAAAATCTCCAAAGTTATTTTAAGTGTTATTCTTCTTTCATATTATCAACGATTCATTAGGACCTATAAGTCGTAAAAATTGTGCAATAAAATGAAAGTCTCAATATTATTTTATATTCTGAATTTGACTTGACTGAAATACTCGTAGGTTACACTTTCTTTTATGTTTAATCTATACTAACAATAAATCTATGCTATTACGGTAACCGATTCAATCGTAATCACTCTCTCAGCAATCTCGTATACAGAATTTCATTATTAATCTATTTCGTCTCTCTCTCTCTCTCTCTCTCTCTCTCTCTCTCTCTCTCTAACACTTTTCCACGCTTAGGGTTTACATACGAAGGCCCTACACACAGATTTATTTTACATCTTGATTACACAACTTTTAACACTGTATCACTTCGGAACATGTAAGATAAAAACGTTCTTGTGTTAAATATTATTAACGTACCTTGTTAACATGTTTCGACCTATTTTCGGCCATCTTCGGAACTGGTCGTTGTTGGTCTTAGCGCCTCTTGTTTCCTGTGTTGGTGCGTTCGTAGTGTAGAGTCAAAGAGTGTATGTGTTTTGAAATTGAGTTGTGTGCTGAGAATATCGTTGGGGTGTGTTTTCGTGTGTCTGTATATTTCATATTGTTCTAGTGTGTTGAGTTTCTGGCTTTTTGGTTGGATGTGCAGTATTTCCATGTCTGTGTTGATGTCTCTGTAGGTGTGGTTGGCATTTCTGATGTGTTCTGCATACGTGGAGGTGTTTTGTAATTTTGTTATGGCTGTGATGTGTTCTTTGTAACGTGTTTGAAATGATCTGCCTGTCTGTCCTATGTAGAAGTTGTTGCAGGTGTTACATTTGAGACGCTTGTATGGTTGTATTTGTTTGTTTGTGTTGTTTGTATGTTGAGATGTTTTTGTAGAGTGTTATTTGTTCTGTATGCGATGTTGTAGTTTAATTTCTTGAATGAGGTTGCAATTTTATGTGTGTTTTGTTTTCGTATGTTAGTGTGATATATTTTTTGTGTTCTTGTGTTTGTGTTGTATTCTTCTGTTTTTTTGTGGTTTTGTTTTGTCTTACGTATTATGTTGTCTATTATGTTGGGGTTGTATCCGTTTTCTTGTGCTATGTATTTGATTGTGTTTAGTTCTCGAAAACACACCCCCAACGATATTCTCAACACACAACTCAATTTCAAAACACATACACTCTGACTCTACACTACGAACGCACCCACACAGGAAACAAGAGGCGCCAAGACCAACAAAGACCAGTTCCGAAGATGACCGAAAATAGGTCGAAACATGTTAACAAGGTACGTTAATAATATTTAACACAAGAAAGTTCTTATCTTACATATTCCGAAGATTTATTTTATTGAGGAGCTTAAACGTGTTCACAACATATCAAAACGTGCACTGCTTTGAAAAGATAACAAAAACATTTTTCAGTATTGCTTTAACTTTTCGAAATATAAAAACGGGGAAAATATAAAAAAATGTCATGTTACCTCGCCTCCTATTAAATGAGCGACGAAATGTGCCATTGTATTGGCTAGAACGTAACTGGCAGGGTGTGATACTAGCCACCTATCTTAAGTTAATATTAAGCGGCTGTTTCAATGGCAGACGTTAGTGAAACATGACGTCGTTGCCTGTTTGAATTTATTATCCCGTCAAGAAACACTAAGCAAAATAAAGGATAATCCTGTTAGAACTCAGATCGGTTCAGAAGCAAAATCAGCACGATTCCGTGAGAGCCACAGTTGCGAATATCTCGAGCTCAGCTTTTCATCCTCTTCGAGTCGACATTTTACTTCAAACTACAGCGGCTATCAATGATTTCGCAGCGATAATGGTGCAGTGATTGAAGAAATCTAGCTCTTTATCCGCACAATGTAGGTGGAAATCCGAATATCAAACCCAGAATATTTCATGAGAAACCGCCAGCTACTGCTACTGCTGGAACACCTTCAAAATTAACGACGCACGTAGATATCAATAAGAGATTGTTATCTCTATCGATCCTAATTCCAGAAAAGTTATTAGCGTGGGACGCCTGTTTCACCCTGTAACAGACGTGCTTTATCAACCACTGTTCTCGAAAATTTTGGCTGGAAATTGAAAGTGACATATCTTTTATGTACACCAGGCCTGCACAAACAGCGCTCAACGAGCGGGAGAGCGGTGTTTACCGCTCGCCGAAATGGAGAGGGAGATACGTCAGAATGACATAGACTTGCTATAGGTAGAGGAGAGGGAAACGACCACTCAGTTATCTAGTGGAGTGCAGTGTGTAGGCCTATTCTCAGTAACTGTTTCACGTTGCTTACCTACTGCTACAATACAGTATGGAGGAATCTAGGGATGCTATTCATAGGCATTTCGCAGCACGCGCTACGAGCGTACTAAGCTAGCCCCGGCTATTCACTGGTTACTAGTACAGAATTCAAATCATATCCTATCGCTAACACTGGTTTATGAATACGAAAAACGCTGATCATCCACCGGAAGCCCGCTCTAAAAATGTCTATGAATACGGCTTTAGAAGACGAAACATAACGTTTAACGATTTACTGCTCGAACTTATTGATCTTCAATGTGACCTAAGGGCTAAAGATCGTTTGAATAATACTACTAGTTTGGTTGAGTTTTACAAGAATAAACATTAGCGATAATATCCACGACTACACAGGCTGGCTGTGAAAATGATTGCTGTGATTGGCTCAACATTTATATTTGTGAGCAACTGTTTTCTATAATCAACGTTAATAAAGGCAGACATCGAACATTTGTAACTGATGTTTCATTATGATCAGTAGGCTACTGTTCTTTTCAGCTACCAACAGCATAAAACCTCGTTTTTATGTACTGACAAATAAAAATATAACAAAATGATATTGTATATTTAAGTAGCTATAGAATTTATATTACTTCTGTAAAATAAATACTTCTTTATTAATTAATAATAGTCAAAGATAGTTTTGCAAACACTGAACGGGAATTCATTTCACAAGCACTCGTAATAGTACTTCCTTTTGTGTACATTTTGTATGAGATCACCCCTTCTTCCAGTCCACCCTTATACAGAGCGCAGATATCTGCATTCCGCTCATGAGCTGTGAGCCGGCTCGGAGAGCGCAAACCTTGTGTAGGCCTGATGTACACTATTCTACGTTGTCTAGGTGTACGTCGTAAGCGTCATGTGAATTAACAAATTACGATCGAGCATTAAAATCATTAACAGCTGATAAAACGTTTTTGTTACTGAACGAAAAACCACAGAGCACGGCGTTCTAACCGTCGATTGTAGGAAGGACTTAGTCAATTTTAATTTAGTACGAATTAGCAAGATCATAAATTTCTTACGACATACTACCTGCTGCTACAGCGATCGTGTAATGTTGGTGTGTTCTTGTTCTCTTTTTATTGGCAGAGACCGGTAAAATTAACATAAAAATGTCGGATACAATATTTTTCCGTCAGTCATACATAGTACACATCGTACAGACACATTAAGACGTCAAGGGCGTGGCGGAGTTATCTGCTACCAATGAACGCTAATGGCAGGAAGAAGTGAAGGAAATAAATGGAAAATATTAAATTCAATGTTGAATATCATACAAAATATTACAGGTGTACTCAGTCACATATAAATCAACGAGTAATTTACAAGTAGTGGAAAACCCGTATTGCCTAAAGAAGAGTAAAATGCTAAATAGTTACAAAATTATATCTCGAGTATTTTGTTTCACGGTATTATATTTCTGGGCTCATAATATACGAACCTAATTTATGTAACGATGTTCCAAAATAAAAGCAACGGACGTCAATAGATCAAAATAAATATGTGCAGCATTTTTTTCTGCCTTAGATAATTCTTGCAGTTCTTCAGTTTCTAGTACACACATTTAAAAACGTTCTTTATCAAAACAGCGTCTAACTACAATGAGCGTTATTAAATCCCTACGTCTGGTTTTATTAATCGGTTAACTTATTTAATGATGCTGTATCAACTATAAAATAATTTAGTGTCGATGGAATTTGTGATAGCGAGATGGTATTTCACGAGATGGGATAGAGGATTCGACATGTTATTATCTAGCATTGGCTTTACAGATGAAAAACCTTTGAAAATTCTCAAGCAGATAATAAATCCAAGCGGGAATCGAACCAACGTCCAAGCGCAGCAGGCAAATGCGCTATCACCTGAGCTACGTCGATGCCTCTTACAGTCTTACTAATAAAAACTCTATATACAGACGTTTAACTGTCTTATACTTATACAATGAGTAGCTCGTTTATAAGTCGTGTGTAAATTCCTAACTAATAATCACTACATACGTCGTGTATAACAGTATAACTGTTACACAGCTACGTCATAGTTTCGTCATTACTTCGTTACGAAAGGTAATAGAATATCTGAGGTTCTCTATTGCATCCGGTAGAGTGCTCTAGTGTGGCGTGTTAAATATCGATAGTACAACTGGCTCTAATCGATTAACACACTACATTTTGGTCAAAGAGTACAAGCTACAGCAATATTATTTTAATAATTCTATGATCTTTGGTTTGTTCTTCTGTGGTTACAAGGTAACCATTATCATAAAATGGCAGTCGATACGAACAGCTGTTAGAGGGGCGGCCATTTTTTCGCTATATACAACGCTTAAACAAGGGGTTTCTGTATAACTACTCTAAAGCAATTCCCATTGTATAGTTACAGCCTGTTTATACGTCCATAGCTTATTCACGGTTTATTAGTAACGTTTTCTGTCTCAACTCTGCATAAGTCTCGTATAAAAACTATGCACGGTTTATTAGTAAGACTGTTAGTCTATATCCAGTTTCTTAATATAGGCTATTGCCAACACAAGAGATTTAGAGAGTGAACTGAAAACTAACTTCGGAAAGTTACCTCTGGATGACAATTTGATCTCTCCAGACACCTTTAAGAACAAAAGAGATCTAATTGACTCAAGGAAAGTCAGGAAAATTTTGCGTCTTGAAGAATTTAATAAATGGTGTCAACTGCCACAGAAAGGTAAAGGGGTCAGCTTATATCAAGACTTCACTCCCGTAAACAGCTAGGTCAGAATCATACAGGCCTTTCTAGCTCCGAGTGGAGAGATGCGCTGAAGATGACTGGTAACGTTGCTCCTGTACGCGCAGTTCAAGGCAGAACTAAAGACAATAACCACTGTAGGCGATGCCACAGTGAGATTGAAACTTTGGGTCATGTCTTGGGTTCATTCCCATTTGGCGAAACTCTTCGTAACAGCAGACATCACAAGATCAGGTCTGTAATCGCAACATGCCTTAAGTCTAATGGGTACACTACCTATGAAGAAGTCCATGGAATAGTGGATACCGGATTCATCGGCGTATTGATATTATAACATTTAAATCTGGAGAGAGAAAAGGTTATATTCTGGATCCGACCATCAGATTCGGGACGCGTCAGAATCAAATCCGAGGAAGTTAATCGAGAGAAAAGGACAATTTATGAACTAGCTATCCCTTATTACAAAACATCATATAAACACAGGGATATAGAAGTCATCGGATTAATGGTGGGCGCTAGAGGGACCGTAACAAAACAATTCGTGTCATTCTGTCATAAATTTGGAGTCCCAACAACAGCAATTAAGGAAATTTCTATGATAGCCTTAAAGGGTTCTCTGCAGATTTTACGGCGACACTTGTATTTAAATTTAAATTGAATTTTCTCATTCTATTTTATCTGTACTTTTCATTTTACTGCAAATTTTCATTATGTGAAATATTATCTACAGTAAATTTTAGTTCATTGTAAACAAATTTCTTGTAAGACATTTTAAATGTCATCTTAAATGTTACTGTTTAACGTTCTCTGTCTTTGGCAACCTCATCAAGTTTAGGAAGATTGAATATATATAATAAATCAAAGCAATAAAGAAGAGGAACTGATGCGAAAGTAGCTTAGTGCATTAATATCATTCTAACATTATGTGTCCCATTACAGGTCCTTGACTTAACCCAGTTTCTCAGTGTAAAAACACATCAAAAGGGGCGATGAATAACTCGGTCTTTTCTCGATCAATTTCACTTGCTAAAAAAGACTCTAAACTTGAGAAATTAGATCCGTTCTACGGTTTTTCGTGATAATTCAAACCGTAGTGGCGTAGATGAGGCTATGTTAAGTTTCACACAAAGCACTTTTCTTACCATAGACCTCAGACACTGTCTATTGAAGCGCATCTTCCTCGAGATCTTACACTTGTGTCAAGAGCATTGTAGCGATGAATGCGAATAACGAAAAACGAAACCTCCAGCTACCTGTTGATAGCCTATTCAGGTCTGTGGGAATTCCTAGTCTGCACCCCACGCTTTGATTGGAAGTGTCCAGTGGAACCTTGCCGAGGCCTGGGAGACTCCTGCGCTACTCCCACCTGCCGAGGTACCTGGAGTTGCTCAGGTGAGCTTTGTCTACACACTCTGAACGGCTTCGAGAAAACCTACTGCACAGTGCACGTTGCATTACACAAGAGCGAATTAACTGTATCGGTTCCCTATACAACTTTAGTTTTAGGCAACACACGCCGTGTTACGTTATAAATTTATTACACTTTTGTTCTTTTGTTAGATATAAACATCTCCAAAGATTATCGGTCCAAGGAGTTCAATTCCATTCCAAGTGAGAGAGGTACTAGTAATATGCGTTACAAGAGCGGTATGTTGACGTTTTCATGTTCGAGGAAAAGATTGAAAAAGCGAAACGTAGTTGAGCTTTTTTAATTTCCGAGAATATGAAAACAAACATACCGCTCGTGTATCGTACATTATTTTGTGCGAAGATAGTTTATTACATGCCTGAAAGACGAATTTCTAATTAGTTGTAATGAAATCTCCATCTTGGTTTCTGTTCAATGGCGGCAACTTTGGAAAACAAAAATATATATATATCGTCAACATTGTTGCTATAAAATGTTTTCTGTGTTTACTATATTCCAGCAGGCCGTGATATACGTCTGTCTCCCCCCCCCCCAAGTCTATAAATGCGAACTTAAAACAAACGGTAAGGTTATATAATGATTTATTTTTCATTTTAATATTTTAACAATATTATTTATATAACATATTGCAGTAATAACATCGGCATCTGGAGTCTTGTTGATTTTTTCACGGCTTCCTTAATGTTACTTGCATCAGGAATGCAATAACTTTTGTGGAGTAGTAGACTTTACTTAATTTTTGCAAATATTTAAAAACAATAATTAATAGTGCAATTTAGGTGAAATTGCAGTGGTAAGTTTCCAATTTATAATTATTACTATATTAAACGCCCCTAAAAATAATATGTTAAAAGCCTAAAGCAGTAAAATGAATATGGCGCTTAAGCGGTAAGAAGAGGGAAATTGTTATGTGTGTTACGTTGGGAATACTGAATGTGGTATTTCACACTTACCGCGTATTGGTTTTGCGCGGAAAACAAGCAAATACGCACGATCTCGCACAAAGATATATATTCTTCATTGTCCCTTATTTTGCTTGTTGTTGTTATTATTGTTGTTGTTAAGTTACTACAAACGTGTTGCGCTAACCACAATACAACTAAATATAACTTATCTAATATTGGGTGGGCTATGTAGGCTATATTTCCTAATAATTAGGCTAGGATTTTGATGACCTATAAATCATGAAAAAATGTCCTAAAACAATGCATTTATGATCTAAAAATCTTTCAAAAATGCCCTTATAAATGCCCTAAAAATTGATCTTACATAATTGGCTTAGTAGGAAAAGAGTTTTGTACTACTTTATATTTAGATTATTAATTAAATTAAATTCTAGTACCAATATTCAAGTTTATTTAATTTTACATAATTTTTCTAAGTGTTACACTTTAATTAATTATTTTACGTGATGTAGTTTCCATGTAGTCCACCACAAGGCCACTCTTATCCGGAATTAATAGTATAGAGGAGTCTATATTAAGGGTGTTTGGAGTGCACTACGTTAAGAGGATGCGCTACTGAATTTTCTAATTTCTACATTTTAAGAGATAATGTATTTAAATTTTAACAGCATATTATGATCATGATTATAAATTAATCAGGTAAATTTGAATGATCTAAGTCAAGAAATAACTCTTTAAAAAAATAAAATTTGAAAATAACACGTTTATTTTTGGAAACCGTTTTTTGGAATCTAGAACAAGAGTTTTCTATGTGTTTTATAGTGCATATTATAGCTGAAACACAAGTTGTGGTAATGGAGCATTGGAATGTAGCATATGAAGCAAGAGTAATGTTCAAAATTTCGTTTTTTGGAACTCAAAAATCAGAATTTTATTTATTTCACATATATTATATTTGCATGGCTTGTATGTAAAATATTTTTAGAGTAAAATATAAAAAACATGAAATTTCTTCAAAAACTGTCATTTTTCAGTAGCGCATCCCCTTAAAATGGCAATATTTGTGTAGAAAAACGATTAAAATATTATAAAAAATAACGAGTATTAGCTACCGACGTAGCTTGGTTGGATAAGGCGCTTGCCTGCCGATCCGGAGTTGCGCTCAGGTGTGGGTTCGATTCCCCTTGGGCTGATTATCTGGTTGGGTTTTTTCCGAGTTTTTTCCCAACCGTAAGAAAAATGTCAGATAATCTATGGCGAATTCTCGACCTCATCTCGCCAAATATATCGTTATCACCAATTCCATCGACGCTAAATAACCTCGTAGCTGATACAGCGTCGTTAAATAATCAAGTAAAAAAATAATGGGGATTTATGGCCAAAATTAAATGAAAATGCCTAAAAAATGTCCGAAAAAAACAAAAGATGTTCTTAAGAGTTGAAACAGGCAAAACATTCCCTAACAAAGATGTCTTAAAACACTCAGTTTATCACATACCATGAAAATACTGAAGCAGCTATGTTTCTGGCTTACTAGAGAAAAGATCCAATTTCATAAAAATCCTAGCTCTAATAATAATAATAATAATAATAATAATAATAATAATAATAATAATAATAATAATAATAATAAAGTATAAAAAATATTAAAGCACAATAAGCTTTACATACCCACTGGTAGGCTATCTTAAGTTCCATCTAACAGCTAAAGATTATAATTTGACATACTGTAGGTCGATAGAATTTTTAAATCATAAACTACCGTAGTTTATAAAAATAAAGAATAAAGCATACTGTGTAATTTCAAACCCCTGTCCCCCATTTTAGCAATAAATGTCGAAAGTAAACAGTAATTTAAAATTTATTTTACAAAAAATCGTCTAAAGATGATAGTAAAGCTCTTGAACAAGTATTACAAATGGGATTGAACTCTCAGCTATTTTCAAATTTAATTTGCTTGGTTCTTTTCCATGTTAATATTTGTTTCATTGTAGTCTTCAATAATAAATACATAAGCTACTTTCTATTTTTGAGGTATGAAACTGACTTGCTTTCGTAAAACATTTTTTGAACTGACCGACACAGTGAACTGGAGGTGTAACAGTGTTATAAATGAACTTCAGTTTCGGTTCAACATGGGAGATTATCTACCAAACAACCAACAATTTAAAAATATGTAATTGAGTATTATCGTATCAATTAATTAGTGTAAAATATTAAATGCACAATCAAATGCTAATTTTTAAAAACAAAAGCATAATTCATAGCTGACTGAAGCATTATTGATCACCATACTGATGATAATAATAATAATATTAATAATAATAATAATAATAATAATAATAATAATAATAACAAATGTTAACTTATTTAAATAAAATCAGTTAATCAATGATGCGTATTAACTGCAAGATTATCTAGCGTCCATAGAATTGGTAATATGGTGTTCTGGCGAGTCGAGTCCAAGAATTCGGCATGGAATTACCTATCTGGCATTCATTTTATGGTATGGAAAAATCTGGGGAAAATACCAACCAGGTAATCAACCCAAGTGGGATTGGAACCATATATACAAGCTCGAGTTCTGTTCACTAATCAGTAGATAGATTTATTATCATTATTTGCTCTATTATTATTATTATTATTATTATTATTATTATTATTATTATTACTATTATTACCCTAAGCTATATTGATCCAGTGTAGATATTGATCCTATAAATCAGTCAAGAAAAGACTAATGTTTTCGTAAAGATCAGCATTTTCCTGGGAACAAAAATACAATACAAATGGAGTAAAAATTAATATTTTACCGTGGGTCAAATTTATGGTAAAACGGCTTAAGTACACATTATCGTGAATAACTATAGCCTAGCTGTTTCTAAAATGTTAATTGGTTAGGTCAGATAAGAGACAGTAGTATTTTCTCTTATATACCTGCATTTTTATTTGTATAATCGCATATTATGTCGAATATCTCGGTTTAAATGGAATTATAACTCCTTAATAACGTAGACTATAGACAAGGTACATAGCTAGAATGGTTTTGTTGTTTGTTAAAGACGGATTTTAATATTTTAAGACATGAAGTAGATTTTTCGAATGATAGACGTGGCTTTGTAGGCCCTTTTGTGTATAAATCTAGACTTTTCTTGATTTTAGGACCATTACTCAAGTACCTAGGTCTATATTCACAAGTGTTAAACACATGTTGATTTAGAAACTGGAAATTAGCCTAGATAAAACATTTAAATATTAAAATCAATAATGTTGGAGCTGTAACGTAGAACATTTCCTAATTTATGTGAAACAAGATTTGTTTGAATTAAATATGTTCATGGCTTCGAAAACGAGACGTTTTCATAATGAATTCCGAGTCCCATCTGCTGTTTCTTCAGAAAATAAAAGTGGCATTAATTTTTCATTAAAACGAAAATACAAATTTTATTTAATTTACGAAATGTTCTATTCACGAACATGAGACAGTAAGAAGGCTGGATTTTTACTGCCACAAAAAATGTTTTTATCTATATTCCATCAGTTTATTTTACAATATTATTACGAATGTAACTAAGCGGTTAAATGAAGGGAAAGAATGCATGTTCTCTTTTAGCCCACAAGTGATGTATTGTTTCTTGTAACGCAAACTGCATAAGCATGCAGTAACAAACCACATTAATTCGTTAAGTGGGGGTATTTCATTCTTGATATAGGCCTAGCATAGCTACAGATATCAAGTTGGCTAATGTTTATTGTATCTAATACAACTGTTCTATAAATATTAATATTAAGATATTGTTTGAAATCAATCAGTGATATTTTCCAGCCACTTAGCATTTACGACTCAATATACTCTTAGGATAAAGTTTTGTGAATATATTTTTAAGTGCTGTTAGTGGAATACATGAAAATCAGTCACAAATTTTCCGCAGAAAAATGAAAAAAATTTCTAAATACACAAATTTCGAACAGGTAGGAAAGAGCACGCGTAACTTCATCTTCCAGGTTTAATGATAGACGATGCTTAGACTATTTCACCTTTTAAGACTTTCAGTCTAATTTAGTCTTCTAAATTTAAAGTTGAATTTAATCTATGAGTTATATTCATTTCATATATACTGGCTCATCTTTTTTTATTTACATTTCAATTTTCTGAATGTCTAATTTTACGTACCGTCGACCGGGTCTACTTGACACATTTCTAGAAAAATGGTGTATAACAGCTTTAATAATGGCACACACTTCAGTCTACTACACACATGTGCTGTTGTCACATAGAATCAGTTCCACGGAGCTGCTACACATTGTCTGTAATGTGCTGCCTTCTAAACATTTTTCCTAGAACTGTGTAACGTTACCCCCTTGTGTAAAGTATATCTGGTCGACGGTAACGGTATGTTAATATGCAGTCAAAATTTGTCAGGAAATAGGAAAAAGAAAAATTTAAATCTTATAACTACTGAATAGTGGTAGAGATTAACTTACATTTTAAAATAATTGAATACTAATGAATAACCAAGGGAAATATATTTCTGAAGCTTTTCATGTAAACATAGATTAAAAACAAGAAATTAGTTCAACCACAACCGCAATTATGTAGGCCTATAGACGATATTCTAGAAAAATCAATAATAACTTAACTGAGTTATATTATTGTGTAGGATAACAGTGTCTTCCTAAGGAGGGAATAGATATCCTTTGTCATAGGTGTAATTGACCACTACTTTTACATAAGCTTAAGTTAGGCCTACTTACACTATTGCAATCGTGATCTTCGCCACGTCACAATCACCTCTATCAATAATAATAATAATAATAATAATAATAATAATAATAATAATAATAATAATAATAATAATTCATTTTGTGCTATTATTTAATAGGTTATTTAATGACGCTGTATCAATTGTGATAAGCATATTACCTGGCGTTAGTAGCATTCGTGAAATCAAAGTTTGTCATGGAATTGCCTGACATTCGCCTTTCACTTATAAGTATTTGCAGAAAGCTTTTGAATAAGGCCAACCAGGTAGTCAACCCACGCGGACTCGAACTCAAACCCAAGCACACTCTCGTAGTATGAGCGAAGCTTGCTAACCCCCAAGCTACGCCGGTAGTCATATGTAGAATCATGGTCATTACATGCTTTAAAACGGTTTATTGCTATTAATAAATTCTTACTCATTTCACTTACGGCATTTTATATAGCCTATCATACATAGCCTAGGCCTATAGTTGGTTTACCGCTTTAGTAGGTCTATCCCAAAGCCACTGGCGTAGCTCAAGCGGTAGCGCGTTTGTCTGTTGATCAAGAACTACACTCGGGCGTGAATTCGATTCCTGCTTGGGTTAATTACCTGGTTAGTTTTTTTTTCGAGGGTTTCCCCAACCGTAAGGTGAATGTCAGGTAATCCATCGTGAATCCTTGGTCTCATTTCGCCAAATACTACCTCGCTGTCACCAATTTCATCGGCGCTAAAGAACATAGCATACACAATCGATAAATAACCGAATTAAAAAAATTACGTTAGTGTTCAATGCAAACATCTTCCTTGTAGAGCTACTCTCACCATTCATTATTTCAGTTAATCTTTTCAATCGCAAGGTAAAAAAAAAAATATTATCATTTGTCTTTTTTAGCAGTTATATAGCTATTTAGAATGTGTAAATAACCAATAACTAGTTATTTATGTTGTTTATGAGTCGTGGGTAGCTAAGTCTCACTTGTCAACTGCATTCTCAACTTTATGAATTTCACTGAGACAAATATCTGACGTTCGGTAATTCACATAATTTACTTTTTCAGTCGAATGAAAATCTTCTCAGCAAAACCAAATACAGTACATTTCAGAGCAGTTCTTCACAGATTAAGTTCATGTTTTTGCTCACAGTCGAGGTGAGCTGGAAAACGAAGACTAATGGTTAAAACTTACAGCCAATATGAAATTACAATCAAAAACTTTAATACCATACATGAGTAGACATTAAAATGCGTTATGAGCCTAGAATATTGTTGCACAGTTCTGCAGACAATGAGTATCCCTGTCTTCTACATCGTGATGTAGTTGGTCAATGTGAAAATTGTATACTATTATTATTATTATTATTATTATTACTATTATTATTATTACTATATCATATGCTATGGCTCAAGTGAAAATGTTTCAGACTACATATCCAGCTGAACCGATCTTAGAAATGCACGAAGCTAGGTTCCTTCCACTGGGATTGCGGATTGCTTGTGTCATTTATCTCTCACTTGGAAGCCTCATATCCTGTATTGTCGTAAATGATGTCTTTGTAGACCTACCATTCTGATCACATAACCGGAGGACCGTTACTTGTAAAGGTGTAGCCTAATTTTAGTTTATATTCCTTATACAGTAGATATGAGGATGGAAGGTCTCTAGAAGAACCTTGCGGTAACTATAGCCTATTATTATTATTATTATTATTATTATTATTATTATTATTATTATTAGGGTATATTATTGTATTCGCTTTTATCAAATCTACTATTATATAATAATAATAATAATAATAATAATAATAATAATAATCATCATCATCATCATCAGTAGATAGGCCTATAAAAGAATTTGGAGAAGACTGAATTTGTTTTATTTCATCTATTAAGACATGTTTGTACTCAATGACATACGCTATAAGTCGCACAATTAATAGCGGAATGATAATTTGAGGCAAATCGTCAATTAGGCTACGTAATAAAGAATAGGCCTACACAATTCGGTATTTTATGTTTAATAGCTTAGGGTTGGGTATTATTAACTTAATGATGTACCTGTACCTACAGTATATCTTTGCAAAATCAGACTCTTTATATCCTAGACATTGTCTTCGTCGCAGTTTCTTCCAATATCAGTTAATTTCATTTGGTTTTCGAATAAAATTAATGTAGCAATGTTTCACAGCACAGCAACTGTCTCAAAATATTTTTGACTTAGCTTCATTGTCTTTTTAACGCCTTCTATTTACTAATATTTTCTGCGGTGATATAAGTTATATAAATTAATAAATTTAATAATCATGATGCATTATTTACAGGACACCATAGTATAGGCGTACTGATAGACTACTTTCAAAATTATTTTTAACTAAGTTATAGCTAATTTAATAAAAACGAAAAAAAAAAATAAAAATAAAAAAATAAAAATAAACAATTTTAATGAGGAAAAGTGTAGAAACGTGTTTGCAATTACAGTAGTACCTCAATTATCCGTGGTAATGAAGGGGATGGGCTGAACGGTTAATCGAAAAAATCAGATAATCCGTATCATAAGAGATTTTTGTAAATTTAGTGAATAACACAGACACTTTCGTAATTTCCTCCATGGTCTTGTACTTAACACGCTAGGTAGTGGATCAGAAGTCCAGTAATTGAAGTCTGTTGTCAACGACAGATTTTTAAGGAAAAGGAAATTCCTTGTAATGGCTGTCTGTGGAAAGATAGAAATAGTGGAGGTCTCAAGTTGTAGATTTACATACTTTATACTCCAATCTCGTATTGTGATGCGAAATGAAGCACAGCTTCTCTTTCCCCAAACCACTTAGGCCTAATTATTTAGGTCTACACTTTTTCTTTCGATACTTAGCACAAGATTTGTTTTTGACATCCGTCATATTGTATAACGATAAAGGCTTGTAATGACACACTCTAGAAAAAATAACGTGTTAATATAATGTACAGTACGTCATATATTTCTGCAGCAAAAAAAAAAAAAAAAAAAAAACGAGAGAAAGATAGACGGATAATCCAACAATCGGTTAATAGGGTGACGGATAATTGAGTTTCTACTGTATCAGTTTAGCACCGGAGAAGAGACTATAAATGTATGTCCATCCGCCACCTGGTTTTATATTTTAAAAAATATGTCCATATTGAGTTTAAACTGGCACTAAATGATGTAAATTTATCTGACGAATGCAACAAATCATGAATCCATAGCAACATGACATAACTGTCACATTACAGCCACATGCGAAGTGTTTAACTTTTAACGAAAAAACACTGAATGAAAGCTATGAAAGAGTGGAAGATAAATGGTCCATAATCCGAGCACGTGATGAGGGCACCTAAGCACATAAACCTCTCATCACCCAACAGCAGCGGGGGGTGTTTTCGGTACAGTTACTAGAGTAAATCCCTTGTTCAAACACGGGACTGGCCGCCGATGCGCAAAGACTATAATAGCGTCCTAATCCGACAAGCGTGAACGAGCCCTTCTGTCTGTCCGACAATGTAGGCTCAGCGTGAGGCCCGCGCTCCATTGAAAACGCGAAAGTACTTCACGGAGAGAGCTGATGGACTGACGAAGGACAAGAAAAAAACTTTCCGCCAGATTAAAGTAGCCCCCTACAGAAACGTCTCCTCGAGAGGCTCTCTAAAAAGAACAGCTTTTACAAATGGGTTTGTGTGCTATTAACCGGGCTGAACATGAGCAATGCTTCGGATCACAAAAGAACTTGGCTTATGGTTTAACAAAGAAAATGTTTCTATAGTACCGAATTTGTTTATGAAAAGTAAGTGTAACATTTATTCGAACGGTGCCAGAGAACTCTAAGTTAATTTTTTTAAATAACTTTTAAGATCCTGTAAGTCTGATTATAAACATAATAGGTGACTATACACCGAAATAAAATAAAATAAAACATTATCAGCTACCAACGTAATGTTCCTTATGATCTGATAGGCTACCTGTTGTTACCAACTTAAGTTTGTCCCGTTAGGCCTATTGCATTTTTTTGACACGATAATAATTACATTACAGAGTGTAGTGCTGAAAGGTACTTATGCATGTTTGAACATATATCATAATATATACTCGTGGTTTTAAGTTCTAACTTAGGGTTAAAATATAAATTAGATTTACTTTAATTAATTATGTTATATTAAGTGATTCATTTAATTTAGGATGCTCCTTGTTGATATTATTATATATTGCTATTATTATTTTATTATTAATATTACGACTGTATTTTATTATTATTGTAATTATTGAGTGTAATTAGTTACCACCCATTTGCAGTGTGAATAAATACATACATACTTAATTTGAAGTTCCTAATTATAGCAATAGGATTAAAAAAATTTTTAAGGTGTCCCTGGACAAATTATATTATAAATAATACCATATAGTATAGAAATTGTTACTATTATAAGTATTTTAATACCGTAATTGTAATATTTTTAGTCTATGTCTGACATAGTACGAAAAGCTCAATTTGTGAGTAATTTAATTTAATTAGGCCTAGTATAAGTTTATAGTTTTAATTGCTACCTTATTGGTAGGCCTATTTCTAAGTAGTTTACCCTTATTATTGTTGGGTAAACTATGAAAACAAAATAAATAAAATATAATTACTATGTTTACATTCGAAAATTGCTACTATATTTATGATCTTAGTCACAGATACATCAATAAAACAAAACACGTCTCGATTCTATAGCACTCAGAAAATGACTAGCCTAATGATTTCTACAACGATCTATACCTGGTAAGGTTTATCTTGTCTCAGTAGCAATAAAACCAAGTCCCTTCAAATGAGAGTGGAGATTATAGGAGGGTTGTAAATTTTCAGGATTTCTTTCAAAACCTCGTTATTGTACAGGCTACCGGAACTCAGTTTCTTGAAAGGCAAGCTCAGTGACGGAACTACACAGTACGAAGAGAGATATTTTGTTATTTTATTTTGCGCTACAGAATGTATCAACTAGTCCCTTCCGCCACTAGATGGACGAACGGCACTCCATCGCCATAACAACACAGACGAAGTAAGACATATCTCCTTTTTCTCTCTTTTCACAGTGAGACAAGATACATCACACGGACTTTAGTAGGCCTATAAGTTACACTTAATTTTCAAAACTTCAAGTCGAAGTTTTAAGTTGATAGCCTAACACGGTTGATATGAAATTATGTACTTTAAGATGTTTTAGTAATTATTTATCATCTTAATCTTAACGAGTAGCTTCGGAAGCTGCACACGGCACTATTATTGAAGCAATGAGTACTCAGTAGCAATAAAACTAAGTCCCTTCAAATGAGGGTGGAGATTATAGGAGGGTTGTAAATTTTCAGGATTCCTTTCAAAATGTTGTTACTGTACAGGCTACCGGAACTCAGTTTCTTGAAAGACAAGCTCAGTGACGGAACTACACAGTACGAAGAGAGATATTTTGTTATTTTATTTTGCGCTACAGAATGTATCAACTAGTCCCTTCCGCCACTAGATGGAGTAAGACATATATCCTTTTTCTCTCTTTTCACAGTGAGACAAGATACATCACACAGCCTTTAACTGAAATAATGTAAAATCTAAAGGGACAACTTCGCGAAACATACACAAATAGCCTACAGAAAGCTACTGGCTTGTCTGTCGAGGAGGTCACTACTTAAGACATGTTGCCAACTTACGGTCTGCCCGGTGTACAGCTGACCCGCCGTTCGACCAACAGGGGTCACGTCAGTCAGCATCTCGGCGCCGGCGTCCTCGTCTTCGCTGTCGCTTTATCAAATGTTCAAGTCGATTCCAGAACCAACACTTTTCTTGCTTGTAACAAACACCTGAACAGTATTAAATAAAAACGGTCGGCTTGCCGCTATTTCTCACACATTTGTGCAAGTGTCCGCAAGGGAAGGTGACAACACAAAAAAAATAACCTGTTGTAGCAGCTGCATGCGTGGTCCACTTCCTCGCCCGCTCGCCTTCGCACACTCACTGGCGGGCCCCACGCGCGCGCCGCCGAACCCTGTAATCGGGGTTCTTCAGGGCCGTCCCATCGCCCTCCCTCATCCCATTGTGTGGGGCGGGCCCTGCTCCCCCTGCAGCCAATCGAGGGGCACCCAGCTTAATAATGGGGATCCGCCCCCTTCGACCATTCTCCCCTCTCTCACTGGGTTAGGATCTTTATTTTTTTTCTTAACTCGGCCTTTTTTGCCGCTAGTGTTGCGAGAGACATCCCGTGGAGAATCCATACACTAACCAACCACAACAATATGCTCAGTCCGGTTTGACGTCTTTTTTATGCGTTCTTACCTTGAACTGTTTTTGATTTCTCAGTCGTGGAATACAAATGTTTCTGTGCCGATACAGACACCAGCTGCCCCGCGAGGAACGATTTGTCAAATGTCTAATACTGGAATGCAAATTCGCTTCAAAGGAATTCAATTCTGATTGGAACACGTTTGAATACTGTCAAACGATACTGTTCAGCCTTTCTTCACTGGTTCATGATTATAGTAATACCACAGTCTACTATATACAGTCGCGAAGCTTGAGGTGATTTTTTGCAAATCTCGCGATAAGGCGCTCCAAGCGGTTATCAACTAGAAACAATAGACTGTCCACGGTCGACTTTGGATTTAGAGTGGACTGAGTCGTATTTCAATCGAGTGCTAGGTCGTTGCGTATTTCGCATTGATGCTCGTGAAGAAAAATCCTAACATCTATTTCTTATTTTACTTCTAGATGCAAAAAGTGGTTAATAAACAGCAGGAGGGAAGATCTAATGACAAAGAATGAAGCATATCTTTATAATAATATAAAGTTTTGCTCTCTTCATTTCGAAAACACACAATTCATGAATGAAAACAAAAATAAATTAATCTGGAATGCAGTTCCAACTTTATTTGATGTTTCAAATAAACCTGTTCTGTTATTACCTGCAGCTGAGAAACAAAAGCTTTGCGCTAATTCTACGTCTGTATCAGCTGATTCCTTGAATAATTGTACATTTTCAGACAACTTAGGCCTACTTTTTTTTTTCAAAGGATATGTTTTTAATTATAGCTGTTAATTTTGTTGTTATTTTTATTTGTTACTTTACTAGAGACGTAAAAAAAGTAAGTCTGTTACAATAAAATTTATTGATCACGTTTTATTTCCAATTCTGGTGTGATTATTATTGCTTAACCTCATGCCACTTTGTTAACTACTTAAGCCTACACTACAAGTACCGGTACACGTAAGTTACTCCCATTAATTCATATTTCCATTATTATTGTTATTATATTATTGTTGTAAAGGGAAATGCAAATTAATATTTATTGGTTTCATAGTTCATTATCGCTATAATCTTGAATGAGTGAAGCGATTATAGTAAATTTCAGTTCGTTTTGCACAAACAAAAATAATATTAACCTATTTCTTGCAGGTATCTTCGAATTTATGGTGGAATTTAATATACTTCATTAAAATAATAAATTAATTTTATCCATTTAATATTTCAATAATGGAAGGAAAGTGTTAATTTTTCCAAAAGAACACAACGAAAGTGTAACATATTTTGTCATCTGCTAGGAGAGATCTGTAATGATGAGGCGATAGTAGCGATCCTAGTGGTGGGCAACTACCCGTGTTTGCATTTTTACTACATATTGAGCTTCGCGACTGTATATAGTAGACTGTGGTAATACAGTACCGGTATGTTCTGTCCAATTCAATCATGGATGTACTGCATAGGTCTATTCTTTTCGGATTTTCAAGTCTTGACACTTGGATCCCCGTCGTGGTTAAAGGCGCATGCTATTGTTTCAGCTGACCATAGTGTTTGCAGCGGCTGTCGAGCGCAGCCTTAACATTCTCTGGTAGCCGCGTCCATAGATTCGAATCGGTCCTAAACCCCTTCCTAACAGCAAGAATAGCGGCGCACGGTGCCACACTGATTTTACATCACGGGAGTTCTATAACGTACCTTTGTAGTGTGAGGTCGAATAACGCCAAAAATTTAAGATTAAGTCTTAGAGGCAAACATTCTCATGGGGGCAGATAAAAAAAAATAATTGTTTTTCTTCCACCATGTTAATAATGTTAAAACAAGTCCTTATACAAATTGATATTTGATCAATTTTATTATTATTTTAAGTGTTACTAGCATTATATGGTACTAATATCTATTGTATTTACCTGATGCATGTAACCTACATGATAAAACATTGTAATAAATATAAATAGATAACTTTCTTAATTAATAGCAGTGTATATCTCCAATAAATGATTTCACTTGAATGTACTTGTCACCATCTCTGTCACTAGAGAGTTCTTGAAATTTTTCCCCGCCATTCATAAAATATGTTGATATGATACCTCTTGCACAAAAGGGGAGATCTACAACTGAAACTTGATTAATATATTTCAGTATTATTTGTATTTATCCTGGTAATAATGAACAGTTTGACTCGTAGACATTTTGTTTTTCAGCATTAACTTACCGTGATTGTATGAGAAGATTCGAAGAGAACGGCAGATACGTAGACCTTCGGCTCCCCCCTACTACCAATAATGCATAACACAATGTCAATACGGCGGTTGCTGTCTCTGAGATAGAACGAACTTTTCTGTCGATTTTCGAGTTCGTCATTTTTTTCCTGATTATTATATGCTTATTTAAGTTGTGTTAACTCTCGCTAAGTGGTTTTATATTTTATTTTATCCGTCTTAGTATTCATTTTATTATTGTAAATATTTTTGTTTTATTACTAATAATAATAATAATAATAATAATAATAATATTATTATTATTATTATTATTATTATAAATAATTAATTTGTATTACTATCTTTGTATCATCTTCGTCACGGTTATTCTATGATAATGATTAGACCTATTATTATTATTATTATTATTATTATTATTATTATTATTATCATTATCATCATCATTATTATTATATTATTATTGTTGTCGTTTTTACTATTATTTCTATCATCAACATTATTATTGATCTCTGTAAAATTTATGTAGACTACTGGACTGTACCCGAGCACGAGCATAATATGCTCATTTCGGGTATCTATTCATATGTTTTCATTTAAAATGTAAATTGTGAATAAATTTGAATTTGAATTTGAAAAATTTAGGACACTCGAACGCATTTACGAGGGCCCCCAGAAAGTAAGTTCCCCTGGAGCCATTTAGCTACAGAAAGAAAACAAATTTTCATGGAAAGATTTATTGGAACAAATACAGCAACTGTTGAGCTACTTTCAACATATTCTCCACCCGAACTGAGATTATTTCCCATACTGTAGGATCAACAGAGAAGTGCAGACTGGTTCCGATCCCAGGCAGCAGACTTCTACGACACAGGGATACAAAAGTTGATCCCACGATATGATAAGTGTCTCATTTCCGGTGGAGAATTTGTTGAAAAATAGTTGAACAATATCTGTATCTGTTCCAATAAATTTTTCCATTAAATTGTGTTTCCTTTCTGTAAACTGCCCCAAGGAAACTTACTTTCTGCGGTGTCCTCGTAATTGCGTTCGAGTGGTCAAAATTTGTATAAGCACTTGTTTTGACATTATTAACATGGTGGAAGAAAAAGAAATTCCTTTTTATCTGTCCCTATAAGAATGTTTGCCTGTTAGGGTGAATTAGTTATGGGTGGAAAAACATCTAACTCACTAAGTTATTTTCTGAAAGCTAGTTTAAGCTGCAGTCACCTTTACATTTTTATTAGAAATAAAACACATGTAGTCCGGACGTACCAGTAACAGCTGCCTTCAAATTGATAGATTTAGGCTATTTTGTAATTCAACTAAACATTTTCAAGGTTCATTCTAGTTGGAAGGGAAATGTAGGCATATTAACTCATAGGCCTACCAAAGTCATGTGTTGTAGGATTAAAAATTTAAAATTATTTTGAGAATACGCTTGTAAAGAAATTCATTAAAATATGTTCTCAATATTAACGTCAGGCCACCTGCATAGTTGATTTTTAATAGCAAAAGTGATGGTTTTACTTTCCAGATTCTTTGAGATATCCTATTAGGCCTATAGGTCTACGAATCGTAATCTAAGTCTGGAGATAAAAGGATGAAAAGGTGCCGGATTGGACACACCCTGAGACGCCGAGAAGGAAACTTTCCTAAAGAAGCACTCGAATGGAAGACCCAGGATAACGTGGCGGCGCGGTCTGCTCAAGAAGAAGTCCAAAATCTAGGAAAGAGCTGGAGAGAAGTGAAGGCCCTGGTCGCAAGTAGGTCTAAATGGTGCTCTTTAGTTGTGACCCTATGCTCCCCATAGGGAGACATAGGACATTGTAGGCCTATGTGTGTGTATAGCAATAATCTAAGAAAGCCCTACTCGCCTGAAGTGCACTGATATTATTCAAAGGGAAAGAGAACAACAGAGAAGAAAGATATAGGCCTATAGTGAGTCTACTATCTACCACATTGCAAACGTTTCTCTTTAACTATTGCGGACGTTGACAGACAATTAATTGAATGGTTTTTTGGGAAAACAATCATAGTTCAAAAGCATAAATTTTCCACGCAGCTAAGATGGTAAGGGCATATTAGGCTATGAGAAGAGAAAATAGATTAAACAGAGAATCCCTAATTTAGAAACCAAAAGGAAGAAGGAAGTGAGGTAGGTCACAACCCACATGGACAGAGGAAATTAAGATCAGGCAGAAAGAAACAGACAGATGAAGACTGGCTAGATCGAGAGAACTGATGAAAGAAAATATCTTTTGGTTGAGGAAAGCTATGTTATCACAGAAAATTCCTTTATGATGATGATGATGATAATAATAATAATAATAATAATAATAATAATAATAATAACAATATATAACTTACATTATGGTGTTCCACAAGGCTCAATAATTGGTCCACTGCTATTCTTAGTAGCAATAAATGACCTTCCTAAATTCATTAAAGCTATAACAATTATGTATGCTGATGACACTACATTCTTATGTTCTAGATCTACTCTGAATGAATTACATGCTCTAACCAATGATATTTTATCACAGATGGCTTTATGGTTTGAATCTAATGGTTTTTTGCTTAATCAAGAAAAGACTATCAACATAACTTTTAGCCTAAATCATGTAATAGAAAAGGACAACTTACAAAACTGTACCAAATTTGTAGGACTTTTTATAGACTCCAGTTTAACATGGGAAAAACATATCGAATATATACGCACAAAATTATCAAGAGTTATATATTTATTAAAGACATTAATGACTTGCGTTTCTCAAAATTATTTAAGATATGCCTACTTTTCGTTCTTTCAATCGATAATTAGGTATGCTTTAATTTTCTGGGAAAATGGTAGCAACATTGAGAGTGTCTTGATTTTGCAAAAGAAAGTCATTAGAATTCTATGTCAATCAAACTATCTTGAACATTGTCGACCTCTTTTCAAACAAACACATATATTAACTGTCATAAATATAAATTTATATATATATATATATATATATATATATATGACCTAGTCCTTAAATATAGACAATTACACATTAGTAGCCAGTATACATGATCATGAAATTAGAAATAGTGAACAAATTAATATTCCATACTGTAGATTACATAAAACTAGTACAATTTTTTCTGTCATGGGAATGAAATTATATAATAAGCTTCCCAGTCAATATTGTAAGTTACCAACCAATAGTTTCAAAAATAAATTTTATAATTGGCTTTTAATTAATCCTTTCTACTCTGTAGATGAGTTTCTTAACATAAATTAATACGAAATTGTTTTTAATAAATAAAGTTATTTACATTTAGTTACAAATATTTAATAAAGAGTGAAGTGTTTTCATTAATTTCTAGAGTTTCAAAATGTTTTGTGTTTTCATTCTAATTAAACTTTACTGTTTTCAATTATATGTGTATTTTCAAATGAATGTTTTTTTTCCCTTCTGTATTGTGACGAAGCCTATCACTGTATGTTTAATGGCTTAATAAATTGAATTGAATTGAATAGTAATAATAATAATAACAATAACAATAATAATATAATAATAAAGGCGTAATTATTAAAGTTTATTTTAGTGGTCTCGCAGAATTAAAAATATATCTAGCGTACATTTTTTTCCTCTTAGATCTTATATTATCCTGTAAGAATTTATGCAGTTTTTATGTTCATAGTTACCACACATACACAGTGTTAAGTTGGAAGCTGTAGGCCCAATTATTAGTTTTATTAGACTAACTAAATGGTTATGACCCATAATTTTGGAATTCTTTTGCAGGCTATCCTAGTGGTATGATAATAATTAAGATTACATATCGGTTGCATTAATAAATGCCTATTTTGTATAGGCCTAAATGGATTTTTCGAAAATTTAAAAAAAGAAAAAGGCTAAGTGAATAATTAAATTTTAATCACGAAGGCCTATTGATTAATTTTTTATCTTTATGACTTCGCCTAATCGCCTTTCTGCCTTTTTCATTTTTATTTTCATTAAATTCTGGATTTAATTTTTTAAAACTGACGGAAAGCTACCCAACCTTTTATGCACGAAAAATATAGAAAAAAATTTGAAAATATATACAATGTTTTGAAAAGAAATCCAAGTTACTGTAGCTTAGAATCAGTGTCAGTATTTTTCCTTGTAAAAAATACGAATATCCTGAAAGTTTCAGTTTTACGAGTTGGCTATAAACGCTTGTTTAAATGTAACTTATGTCAGTTATAGGCTACCTCAGTAGACGTTAAAATATTTTTCTCTTCCTACAAACTATATTTTTTAAAACAAAGGTAAACATATAGGCCTAATTGTCAATCCTGAAAAGTGTTCCTTATATTGTAAGTAGGCCTATAATCTAATTAAAACTATATATAGGCCTAAATAAGCTTAATAATTTATGAAGTAAATAGTTAACCTACCAATGTTTCAGAAGTCTTTTCAATACTTGTGTTTTCAATAAGCCTGAAAACAATGTAGCCCTACATTTTTATTGCCTTTTACTTCCCGTTTTCTTGAAATATTTAGTGCGCAAATATCATATGAATATATTATAACGATAATATAAGAATTAAATGATGCGCAAGATCACTAATTAATCATACTTTATAAGTTTAATCTCTACTGTAGGCCTACATTACAACTTCCTCTGAATGATCTGCCATTGACTGTGGTAGGCCTGCTTTCTACAGCATTCTTACTATAGGCCTAAGTTTCTCTCCTGTGTCAGCCAATTGACAACATTCTGGTTATAAATTCAGCGAAATCGGTTAAATCGGCAAAGAAGCAGAAATGTTCCTCTCTTCCATTGGGACTATCTAAATCTGCGTGCCTTGTTTTGTGGTTGTTGTATTTTTTATTTTATTTTAGTACGTTATTTTACGACGCTTTATCAACAGCCTAGGTTATTTAGCGTCTGAAGGTGATAATGCCGGTGAAATGAGTCCAGGGTCCAGCACCGAAAGTTACCCAGCATTTGCTCAGATTGGGTTGAGGGAAAACCCCATTAGGCCTATGAATTCGTTCTACATCATGGTAAGTAGGCCTAGGTCCATAGAGAGTAGAGGATTGCAAGATAATTGAAGTTATGGTTATTGTTTTATGTTTAAAAAGTTCCTTCCTTTCTTTCTTTCTTTCTTCCTTTCTTTCTTTCGTTCTTTCTTTCTTCTTTCTTTCTCTTTTCTTTCCTTCTTTCTTTCTTTCTCTTTCTTTCTGTCTTCTTTTCTTTTCTTCCATCTTTTCTTTTCTTCCATTCTCTCTTTCTTTCTACTCTAAACCAACGCTAGACGTCTACGCATTGTGGATCTCCTTGCAGAGACATCACAGGACAATCACAAGAAAACAGACAACCGTCCAGTTCCGTTGACGGAAGACTAATTTTTTCTACTTCCTACGTCGGGAATAGAACCACGGATTGGATGGACACCGCATAATACGCTACCTCAAAGCCAACGTGGCGAAAGTTTAAAGAGTTCTTATTCTTAATATTTTAGGGTAAAGATTGGTAATATTGTGATACTAATAATATTATGATAGTTCTTTTTGAGAATGTTTTTATAATTTTACTGAGCGAGAGGAAGATCGGTTTTTTGCGTCGACGTATTAAGGGGATGTTTGTGGACAAGTTTCTGCACAAAACCGGTCCTTCTCTCGCTCATAATCAGTAAAATTGTAAAAAATTCCGAAAAAGTACTACCATAATATTATTAGTATCATAATTAGGATTATGATTTTGATGAAATTGCATCTTTTTTCTAGTAAGCCAGAAACATAGCTGCTTTAATATTTATATGTTATGTGATGAACTGAGTGTTTTAAGACATATTTGTTAGGGCATTTTTTGCATCTTTTGCCTGTTTCAACTCATAAGAGCATTTTTTGTTTTATTCGGTCATTTTTTAGGCATTTTCATTTAATTTTGGCCATAACTCCACATTATTAATGTAAAATAATGTTTATTTTCTTTGATATTTTCTTTACCTATTTTGTCCATTAATACCTATTATTTTGTATACTATTTTAATCGTTATTCCCATTTTAACGTAGTACACCCCATGTAATGGATCAGTCCAACCACCCCTTCAATATAGACTCCTCTATACCTGCTATTTCCGGATAAGAGTGGCCTTGTGGTGGACACCATGGAAATTACATCAGGTAAAATAATTAATTAAAGTGTACTACTTAGAAAAAATTATGTAAAATTAAATAAACTTAAATGTTGGTACTAGAATTTAATTTAATTACTAGACTAAATATTAAGTAGCACAAAACCTTTTTTCCTACTAAGCCAATTATGTAAAATCAATTTTTAGGGCATTTTTAAGGGCATTTTTGAAAGATTTTAGGTCATAAATGCATTGTTTTAGGGCATTTTTTCATGATTTATAGGTCACCAAAATTCTAGCCCTAATCATAATATTATCAATCTTTACCCTATATAGCAATAAGTATAGTAAAACAGTAGGCCTATTCATGATGATGGTATTAGCAGTTATCTAGTAGTAACTGACGGTCATCATAAGCAGCCCATATTTACAGTAGGCCTTATATGACGTGAAGCACTGGACATCTGAAAGAGGAAAATTAACATTGTGAAAGATTTTTAAATATATTCCAACAACGATGACGTCCACTATCACCACCACGATTATCACCGCCAATAATAAGTTAATTTATTATCTTGTAAATAACATACGCTAACTTTTCGAAATTCAGCGTTGTCTAATATTTCAAAATAATATCAATCATTATGTGGAACAGCAAGAAGAAATCTAAGAGGTCAAACTAAACTTAAATTTTACTATGTGATGGATGTAGGCTACCAACAGTATGGAGGCGAATCAGGGGTCGTTAATAAACGAGAGCTACGGAGAAAAGAAGCAGCAGAACGGCGCTTCTTGAAAGGCTGCAAGTTGTTGGATTAAATTCCTAATACTGAAATAAGAAATGACCTCAATGTAGAGGTATCAGGCCTAAACATAAACTAACCCGATACAGAGATGATTGGATAAACCACAAGGAAAGGATGCAAGCGATCCGGATCCCAAAATAAGCACTAAATTATCGACCCTCGGGGCGGCGAGACAGGGGACGACCTGGGTAGAGATGGCAAGAAAATGCGAAGCCGGAACAGACAAAGCTTGAAAGGAAAATGATGATGATGATGATAATGATGATGATGGTTTCATAATTTAAGTCAGTGGTTGCCAAACACCACGAAATTGTGACGTAATAGAAATGCAACCCGCACACCACTATCGCAAGGAGAGGGTTGGAGTGGGTATCTCCTCAGGTAATGCAGTGAGTAACAGTGCAGAGACGGATTGTGACCAAAAAACAAAAGCAATATAATATTCTTCTACTTATTAACTGTGCTTTTTCTTTTTTTGAGATTTGTGAATGTTACTGTTGATGGCTTATTTGTGTTCATGGCTGTTCTCCATTTTTTGTCATCAGTTCTTCAACATTCACTGTCACCGAATGAGCAAAGTCGTGCTGCTACTTTGATGTACTCAAAAATCTAACAATCGATTCGTAGGCTCGGTGGGCGGTAATAGAAATATGACAGTGTCGTGTTGGGACGCGATCCACAATTAGAGAGATCCTCTCTTAAACTTGACTCATCCTGACCAGTAAGCGCGTATGTAAACACACGATCGGATGAAGCACTTGTCGCTAAACAGCTGTGGACGCTGGACCTTTCATTAGATTTAAGAGAACGAATAACAAAACACGTGGGGCAGCGATTAACTCTACAGCAGTTTTCTGTGCGAAAATAACGGCTCCACATAACCGCGTGGACGCGGATTTTTCCAACAGATGATAGCTCCACAATTACTGCCATATGAACAAGGTGTAGCGCCATCACAAATGGATCAATGGTCTGTGTGACGTGGAATGCATGTCAACTTGTTAATTGGACTGTTGAGGCGGGCCTGAAAGCGTGACAACTTTATAGCCCAGATTATGCTGCCGCTGCGCTCAGGAATGGATGCTGGATGTCGACGACACATACAAGGCTGCCCAAAACTCGCGACGACCGTTTCCACTTTTCTCTGCATCTATATGAGTTGATTATTTTCGTATTCATTTATTAATTTTTATGCTCGACCATGCCGAAATGTACTAATTATACATCTGGTAGCAGTCCTTTGATGCATGTCATTAAAGTACACCTACTCAATAAAGTATAGGTGTTCAGCCAATGACAAGTCAGCTTTCTACCGTTATAAAACCGCAAGTATCGATTATTCTCGGATATGCAATAGAAAGAGAATTAGCGAAAAGTCACGGAGGCTGGAAATCCAATACTGTCGCAGAAGGTTATGTTCTGTTACTATAATAATTAGCGTTAATTGTAAGTAATATTCAAATAAATTCAATTTGTCATCTCGTTTTTCAATGTCGAATTCAATAATCAAGGTCATATCAAGTTTAACGGGATTACATCAAGGTCAGTGACATTATTGTTCCTCGGAAAAAATCAATACTTTCGCGTCTGCGCACATCTCACAATTCACGACCTAGAACAAGGTCACTTCCGATCTTGTCAGATACAAATAAAATGTATAAATCTGAATAATTTCAAGTTAGAAATATGGTCGAGCATAAAAAGTCGTATGAAACTTGCCTATAATGGTAATTAAGACGCTCGTATGAATATTATGAAACTCGCTTGCGCTCGTTTCATAAACGACCATACTTGCGCCTTAATTACTATCATTATAGGCTCGTTGCATAATGTACTATTAATATTCACCATCTACTATTTATTAGAATGCATCACTTAGGCCTACTTCAAAGTAACAGAACAAGTTCACATAATATTTTAATTTAAATACTTCACGTCTTTCACGGATATCAGGAGAATATTTCGTAAATAAATTCAAATTCAAAGTTATTTATTTAATACAACAGTCATCACAACGCCTCAGCACGAAAAAGTAGAAACTTCTCCTCGGGAGCAATTCAGTTTTTTTTAGATTAGATATAGATTTATTTAATAATAATATATACATAAAAACGTTAGCCTACATTAAAATATCCCGAAAGAGCAAAGCTCGTGTTCGGGGACAGTTCCGTTACATAGATATACATACTTTGTAGACAAAATACTTAAGAAAAAAGCTCACATAAAGATGATAATAAAAATATTAAATAATACTAGTAATAACTGAGTGAAAAAAGAGACGATGCTGAGATTGGTGGATTAATATTAAATTATTATTAGTAGTATAATTAGTACAGGGTCATGTTGATATAGTAACCAAGATAAGATAGAAAAAATATACTTAGGATAGAAATAAACTTCTTTTACAATACATGGTACATAATATAAACACAGGGAAGTCTGTCATATAAATTTTTTAATTCTGGATATGAAAATTTCATTGCTTAAAGTAGTCAATTCTGGATGAAATTTTATTATTGAATTATATAGACGTGGACCATAATTTTTACTGTGTAGTAAAGCAGCAGATGTGAAACATTTAGGTTCAACTAATTTAAGAATTTCATTTCGTCTTGTATTATGATCATGTGGCTGAGCTACAAAATTCATTATATTTTTATGATAGAATTTCATTAAAAAGTATTTATAAATTTGGTCAATTCTAAAAATATTCAATTCGGAATGGATCAAATTTGTTGGATAATGCAGTCGCCTTTTCAAACAAATTTTGATTATACGTTTTTGCAACATAATTAGAGGAAAAAGAGCAGTTTTGTAATGCCTCCCCATCCAGTTATACCAACTTGTTATATAACTTAACCCTACAAAATATTTAACAAAATTGAAAAGTTTCATTCAGCACAATAACTTTAATATAGTGTAAAATGCACAGAGCATATAATAATCTGTATAAACATATACCAACTACAAAAGTATACATGCATTAAACCACAAACTTAAACTCCCAAGCAAACATTCTGATGGAGACAGATAAAAAAAAGTTGTTTTTTTTTCTTCCACCATGTTAATGATATCAAAAGAAGTGCTTATACAAATTTTAGCCACTCGAACGCAATTACAAGGCCGTCCAGAAAGTGATTTTCCCTGGGGCCGTTTACAGAAAAAAAGAACAATCGCATGGAAAGATTTATTGAAACAGATACAGCAATTGTTGCTCTATTCGTCCACATAACCCCCACTGGAATTGAGACTTTTTCATATAATTGGATCAATTTTTGTAGCCTTGTGTCGTAGAAGTCAGCCTCCTGGGATCGGAACCAGCGTTTAACAGCCATCTGCACCTTTTTGTCGATCCCATGATATGACAAATGTCTCAATTCTGGTGCGGAATATGTTGAAAAATAGCTCAACTACACACGACATCGTCCCAATTTTTCCATTTATATTCACACAACTCAAGTGGGCTGACAGTTCCTGAGTAGTTCAGTAGGTAGAGCATTCGTGCGCTAAGCAAAGGAAATTATTCAAGTCTGCTTCACAGGGAGCTTTACCTGAAAGCCAGATTTGCTCATCAGGATAGTACGAAACTTCCAGCTATGTCTGGAAAATTCCGAAACGTAGATCTATTATAATAGATAAATCGAAGCTAGGAGTCAGTTTTGTTTCTCTGAAAATTATGCAG